>NW_022883984.1:0-30624 GCF_011952255.1 Bombus vosnesenskii | reverse complement strand
CATATTTGTGTAATAGCCTCCTGACCAAAGCCCTCTAACACTACTACGAAAATTAATCGTACAGCAAAACACTTTTAACCATCTAGAAATAAGGAAAGTGAACTTAAAAAGAAGGCTCATGAAACAATGTATCAATAAAGGGAATATTACACCCTCGTAATCACTTCAATATCTATTTTTCTGATCATAACACTGTCATTACCTCGATTCGTATAAATATTGAAATTGGAAACATGCACAAAATGTGCAATTTTTTATTAAATGATGACTTACATATAACATATACCGATGGAAGCAAAACTACAAGACGAATTTCTGTAAAATCAGCTTACATCTGCAAAGAATTAACAGTCTCGAGGAAAAGAAGTATTCCAAATACATTTTACGTATTTTCTGCAGAATGCATTAATATTATATATCATAAATGATGGAATCGTAACATTAAAATTTCTACTGATTAGCGTCCTCCTCTTCCCGCATAATTCAAAAATAGATACAAAGACTATCGTAACTTCTGTATTCTCGAAATTAAAAAAAAATATGACGAATTTAAGGAAAAATGCATAAATAATTTTTGGATTCCATCACAAATGGATATACTGTGTAATCAAATTAAGTAAAACATGATTTTCGTGAATCACTTAAGCACGAATGTAATTTGAATATTGTATATTATTTTAAAGACAATAATAAACCACGATTCGCAAATAAAAGTTAAACTCACGAGAGTTTGTCCTTTGATCGCTACCACTTTTCTGAAAAAGCAGGATTTAAATCAAATAGTCTGGAAGAGTCCCTTGCAATTCTTTAGTTCTCATAGAGCTGGCCTAACGAAGAATTTGAGGAAACACAATCTGTACCCGCCACTGAATACGAAACCCTTACTTTACGAACCAGATATTGAAACGCGTTTATTTTCTTAAAAAGTGCACAGTAATTTGCACGTTTAAATTTTCTTCTAACTTAAATTAAACTGTCGTTTAAAATCTCATGCGCCCGGAAAAATAGTAACTGGGGAAAGCTAACGTACCCCTTATGGTACATAATTCTTTATAAGGGGCTTTTTTGGACTCGATAAAAAAAAAAGAGCTGTATGTAAATTATTTAAGAAAGCGGGATAATCTCTAAATCTAAAGTTTCCAATATAATTCATTCTTTGCTCAAACTACTGGAAAATCTTGTCCGTTGTATGCATATGCGACAACACGTCCTTGCGTGTAACGAATTTGCATGTTTCATCAATCAATGGAATTTTCATATCACTTGATTGAAGAACTGCTCGCTCGACGGATTTCAGACATGTTTCAGATGCATCGTATTCACCGGAGGTTATAAAATCATGAGGTTGTATATTAAGATACGAATTTGTTTTATTTTCATCGAGCATTTCCATTCGCGTATTTATTAAAATATATTCATCGCAAGAACAGAAGGTTAAAATTCCACTAAACTTTTCGTTCATTATAATCTCATTTCTTTGCTATTAATTTGTTTATAGATTGTTTGTAGATTGACAAAATATATTCACATATTACGTGTATTCGATTTTATATATTTCAAGAGAATCAATCAAGTGATTTTTTCGGATTCACGTTAATTACGTCACTCGCATTAGATAACGATCTATCATCGCTATCATTATTAACAGTATACAAGGTGTAACAGGACACGTGAGATACATTTTGGGAGTTGATTGTACATCCAAAAAGAATGAAGAAGGCTCATATAAACACATGCTCTATTTATTTTCGCTTATGAGATACATCGAATTTTGCAAGCAGAGCAAACCTATTAAAAATGTTGAAATACTAAGGTTCAAAATAGGACAAGATTATAAAGAAATTCGGCGAACACCAGGAATTGTTCGAGTGTCAACCGGGTCCATAAAAAGACGTATACAGGTTGGCTTTGAAATGAAAGGTGGTCATTTTGAGCATCTTCCGTGAAAGTAATTCGATAACGCGAAATGAAAACGGAAAATTCGTTATACCTTCCAAACAAACACAGATACAGCATGTGTTTATGTGAATCTTTTTCATTGCTTTTAGGAGTACCGTCGTCTCTCGAAGTGGATCTCACGTGTGTCTCGCGCATTTCACATATGTCTGACAACGTACTTATGTACACACCTTTCATCGTTATTCGTTTTATACGTTTTTTATGATATTCAAGTTATCTTAACAGTAGAAACAGAAAGTCATTGTAAATTTTGTAAATATTTGCAAAGCATCACGCTTTTAGTAATTGTTTGAGAGGAATAAAAGCTATAGAAATATTTTAACAGATAAAAATCAAGTCTGCGGTCTTAAATCACTTGCATAATAACGTTAAAAATTGGATATGTATGACATGTATAGGGTGTGAAGGAAGTAAGTGTAAATAAGATAGTATGATTCTACAGTACGGGATGGGTGGAGAAAAACGCTTCTAAAAAAACCATAGGCTGCAAATGATTCCTTCTCCCGGTAAACAACGTTAAAGCTTTAATAATTCGTTAACTGGCTTTATTGGCATAAAAATATTTATTTGCATTTACTTTTCGTGGGAAAATAACGCGCTATCGACGAAGCAGTAGGAAATTACAGATATATCAGAATATTGAAATAATGGAAGACCTTTACGTGCAGAAAAGGTTGCGTGATAATATGATTTTCAGCGACTAAATTAGTAATTTCGTGATCAAGAATTAATATTGCGACATTTAAATCCATATCAAAGATTAAATCGGCCCCGCATTCCTAAAGAAGATTAATTATTGCCATTCCTCGTGCGCATTTACTAATGAATTTACATAGAAGAGGTGACATCGAATCCATCATACAATGTGGCGAATACGAGAGCGAACTTACATTTTTACAACATTCGCAGCGTTTAAACACTCCAAATAGATATGTCACTCGGCGGGATTTTTCCCGTTGAATGATACTTATGCTGCAACTATGCTTTTTCGACCGTGTTACGAATGCAGTAGCATCCTCGATCAACAAACGCCAGAATTTCATTTCGTGCTCGCGGTAAAGCGTACGCAATAATTCGAGACATTTAATCAAGAATGGGTAGCAATTATGTGCCTACATCGATAACAAGTGCGTATATTTGCGACTTTTAGATTCGTGACTCTATAGCAAATCACACCAAGTTAAAGCACACGTGTCTACTCTATCTATTCCACGCATGATTGCTCACATTCCCACTCATAGTCGATCGGTTCGCCAATTTTTCAATGAAACGTTTATATTATCGTGAACAGGATGAATCGCTTCCCATGGACCACCTCGCTTTGCAGATTCGGCTGCTCCACTGCTCCACTTCTTTCTTCGCAGAGTGAAAGATATCGTTCAGTAGCTTAAAATTTAGTTAAAACAGTAGTGTCAAATTTAGTATACTTTTTGTCGTCTACGAGCAAAAATAAATATGCGTTTCTTTTACGATTACAGATATCTATGAGAATAATCGTTGATGGAAAAGAAGCCTGAGCGAAGAATTATATGTAAATTTGCAAACAAAAAATTTAATTCATTAATTCATTAATGTTAATTCATTGTGAATTAAAAATCAGTTTGAAAATTACTAAAACTTTAACATCGTTGACCGGCAGGAGGGATCATTTGCGACCCATGGTGCCTTTCAGACTGTTGTTTCTCGCGATGAGCACAGTATGCTATAATAAAAAAGATTAAACTTTGATTTTGAAATGAATTGAATTTGATGTAGGATCCTCTTTAAACTTACTTTCTTCGCACCCTGTGCATGACACGTCGGCAGATAATAGCCGGTAGAGTGAAGTTACGTCCACGCAACAGCAATCACCAAAGTATAACTTATACCACATTAATATAGATTTATAAGGAGTAGCGTTATGTGAGAAATGAGAACAGCGCGTAATTGCAAGAGTGTGAATATGAAAAGGCGATTAAGTGTTAGAAATAGACAAGAGAAGCTCTGAAGCTGGTTCAAAGACAGACGGGAGAAATTCTAGACAGGAGGAGACAAAGACACGGAGTAGCGAAATGAGAGAGGACAGGAGGAAGGTAGAAAGGCACCTAGTAGAAGCTAAAAGACAAAAGGATTCGAGGTTAGAGCGAAAACTCGGATCTACTGGATGACGATCGTGTGGGTCACAGGAAGCAGCGACACCTATCGAGGGAAAACAGGGCTGCTGGATCGCGGTTCATCGTATCAGTACCCTTCGACACTTGATGGACACGCAAGAAATCAAAGAACCAAAAGCAACAGAAAGCGCTAGGTGAGAGCAGAAGGACTAATGAGCAAAATAAAAGATTCAAAAAGGAGAGGAAGATCGACCTCGACGGAACAGGATAGGACGGTACAGTGTCAAAGGCGAATGCTCATTAATTGAAGCCTTTAAGGGAAAAGGGAAAGAGGACGAAGACCGGGAAATAGACAAAGCAGGAAAAGAGAACTTGAAAAAACCGCAAATGACAAGAAAGAAAGGTAGATCACCACCAATGAAAAAACGGGAAAAGGAAGGGGGCGGAAAGCAAAAACGGCGGAAAACAAAGGCAGGAACCAGGGAAATTTGGAAATGGAGAAATTGGGCAAATTAAGGGGAATCATTTTAACGATAGAAACGGATGTAGAAGAATAGACATTTACACAAGCGACTAACCACATCGACGTTTTAAATTCAATGGCACTCTGAAGTAGAAGCCTCTGTACTAGCGCGAGAGTCAAACAAGGAATCTGTTTCACTTTTGCAAAGCACACACTAGGGACTTGGTAGTCGTCCGGGTTCGAACCAATTTCCTCTTTCAGATAATCGCACGCGTCGTTTAAAGAACGCAGCGATTCGAATTGTAGGTTAAGATTAAGTTTCATTCAGATTATTTATGAGCCTCGTCATTTTTCGACTGCTAAATCAAACAATTTTTTCAACGTAATAATAGAGTTGCACCCTTTCTGTGTTTCGAACTATCGAAGTTTTTTTCCGAATGCCACGATTGCTTCACCATAAAAAACCAGCTCTCTATTACCACTTTTGTTCGCTGTTTTCATTTGCATAATATCGTCATTGTTATCGTCTTTGTCGCAGTGAAGCCATTTCATTACATTAGCATATTGAAGGTTTTTCTAGTGTTGCCAGCATTTGCGGAATCTACGTGCTTTGGACAATTTTCAATATCATGTTTTTGTTTCTTAATATCTGTAAAAATGTGTGTTTTTGCTAATTCTATTGCACTTACAACACTTTCTAATTATGTCACGTTTGGTTTCGATGGTTAGAACGCTATTAGTTTCATACTAAATTCTTACAATCAGAATTCACTCAATCGAATGAAGGGGAGAATCTATCAATTCATTATTAATGATCAACTCATGACTTACAGTTGGGATCTAAAAATGTCACAATTGGAACTTTGTCTACTCGTTTGAATAGCCTCAACGGTCACTGTCCACATCCTAATGTTTAAATAATTAAGATTGAAACAAATATTTAAATAAATAAATGTTGAATACGATTTTTGAAAATATGCACTTTCATCCAACATATGTAAAATATGTACAAACGTATTGGATAAAAGTCCAGAACTTTTTAGTAAGAAAGAGCAAGACCAGATTTAGAATTGGTCATACTAACCTGACACGCTCTCGTCTTATAACTGAAAATGAACCACACAAGTGTAAACACTGTAGCTGTATTTTGTCTGCAGATCATCTTCATAAATCGTAGTAACTTTCCCGAACACAAAACAAAGTTTGATCTTCCAGATGATATTCAAACATGCCTAACTAAATCTCCTTCACTTTCTCAAGGATATTAGTTTGTATCAGCAATTATGACATTGTAGGCTATTAACTTAATTGTAACATACACTATATCCTATTAATTTAAGTTTAGGTTAATTGTACTGCATCTTGCTGTCATTGTATATCGTTGTACTGTATGTGATTTATGTTCAAAATGTATTGATATATACTATTAAGTGAGTTTGTAACTTGTTTTATTATATTTTACATTTTGTTCTTTTTTTGTATATTCTTGTTATGAATTTTATTAATTATGCGACCCTAAATAAAATAAATAATAAGATATCCGTTACTGGGAAATATCATGTTCCGATAATAAAACGTTCGGATATTAATGTTTGGACGAGGGCGCTCTACTGTAGTTTGAACAATTTTTAAATGTACATAATTCGTGTACATTATCTAGTGTTTTTTTCATGAAACTTAATGGTAAAGCTGATAGATAAAAATATTTTCATCGTTTTCAATACTACAAAATGCGTTTAAATGTGATATTTTATTCGAAGGAGTAAATATCGTAATATAAAAGATCCGTTACTTAAAATTATATTTGCGCAATTTTAAACATAAATAAAATTTATATTAAAAATTCCATTACAGTCTATTGATATAATTTTAACTGTTTTACTCGATGCACGAAAAATTGGCATTTTCATTAACAGAGTATAAATAAGGATACCAATGGCTTAATATGAAATAGCAAATGTTTTAATACCGAGTCGGTTATAAAACTGACTTTAATTCTTTACTATTAATAATAATAAATAATAAAACTGATCCAAAACATTGATAATACGAGAGAATAGTAAAAATAGATATACTGAAATTGAAAGCTGCGCTTAACTTTATGTAACATATCTGCAGGCATTTATCGAGCTTAAAGTGTGCGAAATACACGAGTTTTTTATGCGTATTAGCGTATTACAAGTATTATTTGCCAATGTCGATCAACTATTAATCTGCTTAAAATTGGACATCTTTATAAGGAAAATAATTTGTGTACAAAACGTTGATAAAACTTTATTTTTCTAGTTATAAATAATTGAATTTTTCCATGGAAATACTATCGATGAACCAGCTGATCAATTTTGCTCTCTGTTTCACCCATGTTTCGTGTTTCTAACTCTGAAGATACAGAACAAAGGACGATAGTAATTCACTGACCTAGGGCAACTATTCGCCACATGTATTTCTAGTGTAAAATGATGTTTACAATTTGAAAAATGATGTTTAAATAATATCTTTTTACATAAACTTTCTTCGTTGTTTCGATGTCTCGAATCGATTCTAGAAATGTCTTTTCACATATTTTGTGACATCCTGTAGTGTCAACTGCAAACGTGCAAACAGCAAGCTGACATATTACTGCTGGGGAATGACACGAAGATTTATGCGATGGAAAGTGTAATGAAGAGGGTGATGTTGAATGTTCTGTATAGCTAAAGTATTATTCATACTCAGAGATATGTATGTAAAAGAATCCTTATTCATCTATTTGACCAAGAGAGTAGAAATATTTTAATAATTGAATCACATAACTCAATATTTTTACATGTAGAATGCACTTTGCAACTGCATCAATGCATAAGAATACATACAAGCCACGCAGAAATCTACAACATACAACGCAACGGGTAATTGCGCGAGACACGCTGTATGTGTATATTACAACAATTCATAGTTTATTCGTAAATTTGTAGATACGGCAGTAACAGCTGACATGGATTGTAGTGTCTCTTATGTTATTCATCATTTGTTATTAAAAGTAAT
Organism: Bombus vosnesenskii; assembly: GCF_011952255.1. Lineage (NCBI taxonomy): Eukaryota > Metazoa > Arthropoda > Insecta > Hymenoptera > Apidae > Bombus > Bombus vosnesenskii. Next base: position 23,085 of record NW_022883984.1, on the reverse strand, counting down.
TAAATTGGGTTTGCGTAAATGTGATAATAGAGTGAATTCAGGTTGGCAAATTGTAACCAGCAATTGTGTGTAACTACGTGTACGAGGGAACAAGGATTCTAATGCGAAAACAGAACGATTACAGTAAATACCAAGTGTAACTGCAGCTAAATGAATCAGTATGTGCGTGTGTATCATGTATTTACAATATTTCAATTCTAGTAAAATATGAAACTTCTTCTCTTGGCAAATATTCCTATAAAATTAATATAAATTCGTCAAATTCGATAATGTACATATTTAAAAGCGATAGTTTGCGAATCACAATGATGCAAGTAAAAATTTTCAGAGTATCATGTTCATATTCATCATTCAGAGTTTCAACTTTTAATAGTATCATCCCATTAACGTTACGGCCAACTGACAATAAGTTGTAACCTCACTCCTTGTAACTGTAAAAGCAAAACAGCATTTTACTTCAACTTATTATATGTGCGAACACATTTTGAAAAATTGTAAGGTGGTTTTTAGCCATTTATGTTAGTCGATTGAAGTTTGTTAGTAAACATGGTGTGATACTATGGGAATAATAATAACAATAATCAGTGGTAATATAAATAATTGCAATACAAAAATAGAATATTAAAGTGACAGACATAGTTAAGCGAAGTGACAGACCTGACAGTTTCGCCGCTATTCGCAGCGTTCTGATTAATGTAAATTATAAAGTAAAGTATCAGTACAAAGAAAATATCAGAACGGATATACAAGTTCATTTAACAAATGTTATAGTGTCAAGTAGACTGTACTTTATAAATTGCATAACAGTAACTGTGAAAAATATGGTAGTAAAATTTTATACAAAACATGTAATGTCGTTGAAAAATTTAATAAAGCTGCGACATTTTATTTCTAGAATTAAAAATTATAAAATAAAATGTGTCAAATGTGAAAAAATTATTTAGCAAAAATAAATACATTAAAATGAGAATTCTTCATATATTCCATAACCAACTATTTCCTTTTTACAAAATTAACTTGAATTAAAGAAATTGTGCGATGTCGTATACGTGCCACGTCGGTTGCTCCATGTATATTCTGAAAAATTTGCAGGTAAACCTATTCGTTCATTTGCGTTTAAGAAAAAATTAAGTGGACAGCTTAACAGAGATTAATAAATTCGATATTGGTGACATTTCGATATAATTCTGTGGCCATTTGCTATGGTTCTTGAATATAGTTTTCCTGTTTCAAAAGACAACAATTATCCAGCGACTATATGATCAATCGATCGCAGATTTTACACAACGATTTTTTGTACTCCATGTTACTAATCGCCGCTGACGTGAATTCACACCATTTCGCAAATTTTATTCAGTTGCCGCTTAGTTATCATTCAACGGTTTCGAGAATATTGTTTGCTGAAAATAAACAGCCAGGCAATGGGAATTGATATAATTTTATAATATAATTGCACAATACTGTTAATATCCTATTGATCAACGAATACAAGTTGTTCATTAATTTGTTGGATTCAGTTCGCTACGAAATATGTTGTATAGCTTCCAGTGTTTCAATACTTTGAGCTTCTTTTCTTGGGATATAAAGTTATATACACATAGAAAGTGTATGAGTGGAAAAACTCATCTGCAGTTTCTTGACCACGGATTCAGAAGAATTGAAGGCAGAAGATGCGACGGGAGGCAGATAGTTTTCAGTTGCCGCGGCTGTATAGAAGAAACGAATTTTTTTCGCAACGGAAATTCGTCGGATAGGACAAGTGGTTATAAACATGGTATGGCAGAGCGATACTTTTAAATTCACTCTCGTTTTAATAGCAGAACCTCGCGGCAATCAGCCATGGACTTATGGAAATCGTAGACGGCACCAGCTGAGGTTCTCGCGTCAGAACCGTCGACAGCGAATGTGTTAATGTAATTAGAATTGTAAATTTATTTGCACAGCGTAGAAATTTGTGAACTTTTTGTTTTCGGAGCAGCTTTCAAACATTGGTATTATGCAAATTCTCTGACCTTCAACAAGTCCAGTTTTATAATACGTTCTAGAAAAATGAAGCAACGTAACAAGGAGCATAAAGTGTTTGCGTTGATTCACAGCGCTATCCTATTACCAATGATTTGATTCTAATAAAGGCGCGTCTGCATGGTGGAAAGCACGTATTTAAGTAAAGCGTAGCAGTGTGACGCGGCAGGTCGGCCAGAAGCGGGAATGTAAACGCTTAAAACGCGTTAAACGGCAAGGGGAAAGAGACTAAAGGATAAAGGGAACGAGCTCTTTCGCACTGCGTTAGCGACACTCTCTTACATAACGTGCGCTCAAAAGCTCTTTCATTCTTATACATGTATGAGCATTGTGCGTCATTACAAAACATTCGCTGATGTATTCATAACCAGTGCTTTCGCTCATATACGACGTATGAAACGCCAAATGCCAGCTGGCGCATCGATTGCAACACAAGAAATGATATATTACACTCCTCTTGAGAAATACCATCATCTTCTCCGTTTTTCAATTCTATCAAGCTTTCCATCATTGTTTGAATGGACAAATAACGAAACGTCATTCAAAATATAATATAATCGCTTCGACATCTACATGCACGACAACTGACGAGTTTCAAGAAAAACCAAATTTCATATCGCTTAGAAGAAGCATAGTAGCCATAAGACTCTCTTGACCCGCTCGTGAGAATAGCTGTCGGAAAGTAACGCAAATTGAGAAATTAAATTTCGTTGGCGGATACTCGATAGATGATCCGAACCGCGTTATGATACGTATAGACCGTTTATTTTGCAAGTGGCGTGAGTCCATCTTTTGAAAAAATTGAAAACACGCACATATATATATATATATATATATATATATATATATATAAACAAATTTATATTATATATATATATATAAACAAATAATTATCGAAATGAAATAATAGTATTTTATTCTGGCTGCGCTAATAATAAAAAATAGAATTCTATTTATAAATAACAATTAATTTCACTATATTAAGTAGTGTGTTTATACTTGCCAAATAACAAACAATTTACTTTGGTTTTTCATTTCAACTCTTAAATAACAAATGACTCTCTAAATAATTATTTGAACAAAAATTTATCAAGTGTGAACGTTATCTAATAGAAAGTTAATAATATCATGCCAGGAAAATGATCGATTGCTGGCCGTGGAGAAAGACATATGCAGGAAACAGAAAATTCAGCGAGATTCTTTTAATCGATATTGCATATTGAATCTTTTAACATTAATCGTATTTCGATGATATTCGCGCTAATTACCAACTTTAATGTACAATTATTGTGTGATGTATAGTCATAAACCGCGAAGTATTAAAACTTTATTTCGACGTGTTCATTTCGTTTGCAGACGGTTAATAAATGTATGAGCCAATTATTGCCACTAAATCAATGACATGCAATTTCTGTTCTTGACTGTAGAAAGCTCTTCTTACGTAGGAATGTATTTACGGCAATTTCCATTTTATAATTGTCTTATGTTTTACACGAAGGTTTATTTCCCAACCGCTATCTTGTTTACTCATGAAAAAGCCATTTATCAAACGACTTCGCCTCTCAGTTACTCGTGTATTATCCATTATTCTTGGCCAGTGTAAATTCCCGATTTACTTCATGAAGCCCGTCCGAATTTCCGCTCGGCGAAAAGCCATTGCTACTACTTTCAGAAGTAGACTATTCGGTATAATACCGTAGCTTCCTTGAATTGTTATTGCAATCGTCCAAGTTTTCAAAATCGCAATGGCCCTGAAGCAACCTTCTTCCACACAGCTCTGCAGCACTTTCTAACCCACTAATGGCACTTTTGGAGAAACTGCAATCGATGGTTCTGCCCAGCAGAACGGCCATACGGTAAAACTACATACGGAATGGCCTACAGTTTCTTCGAAAGTATGCTCTGTTCGAGACGTGATCACGTATAATTAATTTCGCGATTAAATGTTATAAGAATGTCATGAATATCAATTAGATCTATCCTTATTCTTTTAGTCTGAACGTTTGGAAACTTTGCTACCTAATGCTCATATTTTATTTTGCTTCAAGTATTTGTAGCGTAGATCAACTTTCTTACACCTTGACGCGTTAAAAATTAACGTGCTGAAATTAACTATAACAACTAAGAAACAGTACGAATAATGTTAAATGACGAAAAAATTATGAGTGCCTATGACGATAAAAAGGCTTGATCCAAAAGAGTCAATTATTTTAAACATTTTCATAATTGAAAAACGCGACCATAGTATGCAGGCCAAAATTCACAATGTCAAATTGCTGTAATGCTGTATGTGCTGTAATAATATCCTATATTTGATGAGTAAAGCAGTAGATTAATTAAAAATCTACAAACTGAAATTCCTTTCTTCCATTATTATTTAGTTTAATACAGCGTGATCGGTATCTCCAATTTTTCCAAACTTCAATAGCGTAGAAGTTCGTAGAAGACAAAATATTTTCGACAACCCATGTGTTTAGATAATAGAGGCTACTCCCCACTAGCTACTGCTATGAGACTCTATGATAGAAATCAACACAGGATAATTAAGGTGAAGCAATAATTTCGACGCAGATTCTCTAAAATTTCTGTATAATTTCAGAATATACATTCGTATAGCTGAAAATAATTAAGTTAAGTGAACGTAATTTGGATAATAGAAACTCAGCTGCCGACGGTAAACAAAAACTAGTTCGTATAAAGGAGTTTCCGATAAGCGAGCATGTACTTTATATAGAAACGAGCTATTTAAATAAACAAAATATCGCGAGAAAAGAGTAGCAAACAACTACGAGTACTTTTAAATCCACTTTAAAACTATCTGAACCAAACAATGGAGCTAAATGTAAATCTAACCATGCCACATGCTGAATTTGTTTAGTGTTGTGATTATGCAGAAAAGAGCAGATTTTGACGATCTTGAAATATATTGTCAACAGTGTGAACGATTTTTTCCTACACCGCCACTCGGTCTTAGCACCTAAGATATTCGCAAAAAGCTTCGATACAATTTGTGTTACGATTGCGCTACATTGGGAAACCGGCGGTAGTGCTTTAAAAACTTTAAGGGAGGATATAATCCAACCTGAAACCATTTTTAACAATCTGTAAATAAAACAAAAAATGCACGAATGGCCTTAGTTTTTGAGTTATACACAGAATATGTTTGGTGGTACAATAGTTTCGTACTCATATAGAACACATAGTCTCGAATTTGAAGATATAATGAGAAAATACTTAAGAAAAATAAAATACGTTCCACTTTTTATAATATCGTGACGAGATGGCCTTAGTCGGATTATCGAGGTTCAAACGATCAAAATGATACCAAACATGACTATATTTGTCCCACAATTTTTAATTGAGCTACACACATATGTAATAAGTGATTGAGAATAAGAAACGACCTAATTCTACAGTATCGTTTTACATTCTATCTATTCTGTCCCGCTCGCACTGCCTACTTGTCGCTCTTGCCCTTGATGCACCCACGGCACAGTGAACAGCAGTCGGATAACGTGGGCCAATTCTCGGAATGTCGCATTTCCGGATATAGGACCAAGCACGCCCCCGATTGGCGGCCATATATCCGGACACTACGTACGCCCGTGAATGTATGTAAAGATGATTAACATTACTGAGCCAAGTTTAGATCGATCGCTATATAAAAATATGGCCACCTATCTACCAGAACAAAGCGAAAATGGAAACTAAATTTAATTCGAGTGACAAAGTGTCCTCTTTTCTGTACAATTAACGAAATAAGTTTTTCTTATTAAATGGTCCGTGTGAATTTCAGTAATTTAAAAATATTTCATACACAGAAACCGAAAATGTTAACCGAAAATAAAATAATCAGAATGACACCACGTTATGGTAATTTAATTGAATTTGGAAAATAACGCTAAGGAATAATTTGTTTAATTGCTTTTAGATTATTTAACTAGTAGCTTGGATTCACTGGATATCACTCATAAGAGTAAAGTAAATTACATATGTAGAATAGCACCCGCCAGTATGCTCTCTGCAAAGTTAATACGATTACCGCGTGAAAAATTGCTTAATAAATTTAATGTAATTTGAGAAAGAATTTCGGACTGTGTAGAAAGGTTTCACATGTATATGTATAATGCATAGTATAAAAACTAATATCAAGGTGCAGATGTTATACCGTAATCATTTGTTTCTGATATACAGGGTCGCTTCAAAGTAATTGAATTTTCGATCCACGTTTATACAGGTTGACCGATTCTTGTCGTCTAGTAATGCTCTTTTAAATATCTTCTATATTTGTAGGTTCTACAATTTGTAGGTATTTGTAGGATAAATATTTTAAGACCCATCTGCATACAGGGTCATTTTCAAAACCAGTAATTTTAAGTAATTTTCCCAAACATTTAGATTTACTTAAAAAATTATGACGACGTGTGACAACTAAAAGCTACCGGACGACATTCTAGAAACTTGGAAGACTATCCAAGAATTTTTGGGGATCTTTTAAAACACAAAAGCCTTAAAAACTGCGTACACTTAAACGCCCTAGTATGCAGACGACATCAGTAAAAATAAGATTGCAGCCCTTCGCCTTGAGGTTAATATTAGAAAATGCGCTATTTTGAAGTAGTTTCGCACGAACTCGCGAGGGAGAAGATTTTTCCTCGAGCCAGTATCGTGCAGTATAATATCGAAAATTGTACAGGGTAACGAGACTACTCTTACCGTGCGAGCTACTTACTGCAATATACATATATACATATACTTATAATAAGATTCACTACGATAGTTTCAACACGATTAAATAATTATTAATCATTATGATTCCATGAAACTTCAAAAATAATATATGGAAATACATTATAAAATCTTTGTTATCATTTGTGCTTTATATTAAAATCTACACGAAACAACGTAAATATAGCTCAAGATGGATGCTTTCGTGATGGATAGTTTAAGAGAATTGTTATAAATTTAAAAAAAAAAGTAAAGCAGATGTTGCAAATAAATACATTGTGAATAGTAGCTTTGCTGGAAACCTAGCCTAAATGAAATGAAGATACACTATGGTCCATTAATGGTGCTCTTGAGAGAACTCAAGCTACAGTTCTCGTAATGGGGCTTTCGAAAATGCTTTCACGGTAAACCCATGAAACAGTGTTTCGCTATTCGTCCATTAAGTACATTGCATTTGAAGTACATATACGTGTATACCTTCTTCGATCGCATCTTTCCCAAATTTTCATAAATCGCTTAAAGAAACGATTTAATCTTACAAGACCATTGTGCATATCGTATTCTCGCATTTAGAAACAAACGTAGCATATTTTTCAACTAGTAGCAAATTTTAATAATTCGTCAAAAAATATAACTAGCTATTAACGTTCTGTCTATAGATCGTTATATGAATAACAAAATTTCATACAACAGTTGAAATAATCGTAAAATTGTTAAAAATGCGTATTGATATTTTAGAATATCTAATAATGTTATACTAACTCGAAAGAAAATTTAATATTCGAAAAGTTCTAGTACAAGTAAAATATTTTACTACTGATATTCTACATAGGTTTGCTACTGCATCGTAATATTCAAAATTACTACCGGCTATCTAAAAAAAGTGATAGAGGATTTCTTGAATCGAATATATCAATTTCTATAGACGCTGAACGTTGTACTATGCATATGCGCCGGATTTTACACAGGGTGTTCATTTGGAAAATTTACGTCCAACTATCTCGAAAACCACGCAGAGCAACCGTGCTGCTCGTTATTAATTTTTTAGCCTTTTTAAAGTCATTCAAGGGTCAACTTGGTCTTTTAAAATGGAGATCATATTTTTCCTTTACAGCCTCTTACTCTGCGAGAGAAGAGAAAAGCTCGTATAGAAAACATTTCTTTATCGCACTTCATCTTAAAAGGGTATTTGTTCAGATAAACATTTATTTCAGTTTTTGTTATTTCCAAAGCAGCGGAAGAGATTAAAGTGTACAATCACTAACAATTCGACTTTTTCACGAGACCTTTTAAATACACAAATAACGAAGCATTATAAAATGTTTTCAAAATCTTGGTAATTTTAGGAAAAGTGAGGACATTCTAAACACATTTATTCCGATGTTATGTGTATAAAAAAAGTTGTACAGATAAAAGTTGAACAAATATCATTTTAAGACAAAGTCCGATAAAGGTCTTTCTTATAAACCTTTTTCTTTTTTCCCGAAGAATGAGAAAAAAGTGTGGTTTTCTACCTTACAAATTACCTTGAAATGGGCTGAAAAGTGAGAGACAAGTTGCATTGTTTTTATTTCAAAAAAATTTTTTTTTAAATGCGTAGTTCTCGAGATAATTGGACATTTTCAAATGAACACCCTGTATACAAATGTTTACCAGAATATGAAGTAGTTTCCAATCTAATAGTAGATTATAACGATAGATTATTATCTGCTTGATTTGCGGCCAATTGTCACGCGCGTGACGTAATTTGTTGTGAATTGTATTTCATTGGAAGAATCTATGATAGACATCTATAAATAATCCTTGATAATAATTTCGTGGAAATGAAAATATAATATTTTGATTAACGAATGATCCATCAAATGCTTTAGATAAAATCAGTTTCTGTCAAGTATCTAATTCGGTTTCACAAAATAATATAGAAATATTACAATAAAATTGTCTCTCATGACTATAACGTAACTACACTCGAAGGCCTGATTTTTGCGTGTATTTATACATGGAATTATATTTCGCTTCGTACATTGTACTATTTGAAAATTTAGTTTTCTTCCAAAACGGATACTTAAATAAAAAGAGTTTGTTGCATAGTTTCGATCTTTGTCAAACAATTTTTCTTTCGTATCATGTAGAAATATATATACATATGTGCATTTCTATACTAATATTTCGTACCAGTCATCGATTGTTTCTCAATTATCAAATTATCCAGCAATTTCTTAATCTTTGACTTATAACTTTTGTTTAACGTTATACGGGTGAAAAATGAGACTACAGTTCCGATAAAGTCGGTCTTTTAAAAAAATTGCCCTATTTGATAAATATATAGCATGCAGCATATGATACAATACCAGTATTGACATAATCGCCGCAGTAAGCGCACTGGCATGCAATGACATCGCTATTTTCCGGTTTTGGCCCATTAAACCCCATTGACGGTGCGCGTTTGAATTTTCATACGGTCCATATCGTCATGCGAATTAACCACATTACACGGGTCAATCACACAGCTATTTTCATAGTCGCTGAATTAATGTATCCCCAAACACGTTTGATGTATTGTGATATGTCGCAAATAGACCCATTTACCGCTTAGGTAGCTGAATCGTTGCAACTGATCGTGCTAATCAATTGGAACCAATTGATTTCCATGGAATAATTAGTACAAACGAATAGTTTCGATGAATCATTCTCTCTAAGAATCCTATTACTTTGTTATTAACTGCCAACAATGAAACAGTAATTACCCAGTAACAATCATCATTGTATATTACGTACGTAAAAATACGCACAAGCATCTTCATACAAACCAGATAATTTGCATATTTGAATTTTTAATCTTTCTTTTAATTCGTAATTTGTAATCTTCGTCGATATGGGTATTTTCAGCTACTAAAACTGTCAAAGAATGCAACGCGGTGTCTTTATGATACAGCGAAGCAGACACCTGGTAAAGATTCGTCTTATCAGACATCGATCACTGTTCATTTGCTTGCTAGAAAAGTATTATAAAGTCATATCCCGAAGGATCTTTGAGCTGGCGGGACCGCCCTGTTGTCAAACCACTGCCCACCCTGAGACTAACTTCTTTACCTCCGCACAAGGAGAATACGTCGCCATAGACCCGCTGGACGAAGGTCACCGCAAAGTTGGTCGACTGCACATGTCGATGTTAGCAAGACAGATAAGATGGCAGAACTTTCGACCGATTATCTTGATTAATATCTTGAGTCGACTGTGCGTGTGTTTCGATTCGTATGCTGTTTATAATCTTTATAAACGAAGCGTCATCAAACGAACTTAAGAACACAATTTATTAAAATCTCGAAAGTAGTGGGCATTGCTTGCAAAATGACAATAATTTTGGGCGAAAGAGTGGGAAATGCTTAATTTCTCATGTCGTTACAAATTATCATGAATTTTTTACTTTAGGTTATTTCAATGACATGTCTGAAATCCATGTTTTATTAGCTACAATAGTACGATGATAAAAATATGTTACTGCTATTGGAAAATCGTCGATGACCTTGAAAATTCGGAAAAAAATGGCTCTGAGGGTAGAACACGAATCACAATAATATGTATTAATCCAAATAACTTTTGACTCGTACATTTTTCTGTATCTGCAGAAGTAATGAAGATATTAACCGCGGACACGATAAACGAAACGTCTGTATATAGATGTGGTTCGAATCGAAATTACGAGTGGCACGTGATTCGATTCATTTCATTACTCTTACCCATCATTTCGTCGAGGAGAAACGACCATATTATTTCAAAAAACTGGGATAACTAGGTGCATTCGTGCTATTTTTAATCTGTTACGCCATCTGAACCAATAACTTTTTAATGTGTATAAAATATTCCCATAACGAATAATGAACTGCACCGTTTAATACAATAATATTATATTTTTATTTTTTGTAGTATTTAATAATAAATTAACAATAAATTGTACAAATCCATTGAAAGAAACGCAAGTGTTCCTCACCTAATCTTAACGCCCCTATCTACTAACTTCTTGTCTACGTTTTATGTTGAAGTGGTTACCACTTCTAAGAAAACTCTACATCTGGTCTTTTTTAGTTTTCTCAAGCACTGAAGCCATCGACAGCGCGTAGACAAAAGACTGCGACGAAGTCAGGCCATAAACAGTAGACAGGCGACGTTGGCTTCGGGGTTTTCTGTTATTAGGTAACACAGCTAGCGTGCGGATCTGGACCAGCTCAAATTGTATTTTACTTATTCACTTCTATTTAAATATATTTTTCTACCTTACAATTTATCCACGTGTTTTCTCTGTTTACACACCGAATAACCTCAACATTTTATAATTGCTATACGAAATATTTTCATTATTAGTGGATTTATCAGAATTTGTTCTAGTGCTTGTCATAAATGATGTTATTTCTAAGAACCTGCAAACTAACGATGTTTGATATTTTCTATCTTTTATTAAAGTAGATTTTCCGCCGTATTTTCAACTTTTGCGTGTATGACTACATAATAACAGGAAAATGAAAACATTTACGCGAACAGCAACTGTGCTCAAACTGAAAGATATGCGCTATTCCTTTTAATGTTACATCTTTGTAAGTTTTCTCGTGTTACTGTACGGTCGTTGTACCTCATGGAATGTTTGTAGACATTTATTATTGATACCTCTACCCCATTCAGAGAGTACACAAGATATTAATAGTCCCGTGTTATCTTCTGCATAACGTGCACGTGGACAATGCACGAAGAATAACACGTAGCATCATGAGTTAGAGTAACGAGGAAAAGTTTGAAATGCTCTTGATTTACGCTGTAACCGTGCGTAGCCGTCTATAATACAACGGCTAGTGAATCGTAGTCGATATTATTGGCATTTTTATTCGAAAATAATAGCGCACTTTACCGATTTCAATGAACTTCAAATATGTTATCGAAATATGTTAACGCCCTGAGAAAACTTCGATCAAATTTAATTTATTTGATTTAATAATTAACTTTTAGCTTTTTAGCGTATGTAAAATATTCGGTACGCACAACTAATATACGGAACAATTTTTAAGCAGATGAGTTTCTATGAATGAAATAGCTACATATTCTTTGTACTAAAAGTTAAATTATTTTCCGCAGTAAGAAATATTAAATTAGAAGAAGGTTCGATTTCAGAACAAACACGACATAAACAATAACCATCGTTGCTCGACGATCAAACATTGGAGCGGATACAATTCAAGTGCAAGGCTGTTTCTCAGCTTCTACAAAACGGGTCGAGATGAAACATATCCAATTTTCTTTCCAAGACACTACGCTATATAACGGAGAAACCCCGATCGAAATTTGTTCAGTAGTTTTTACGTGATGCAAGTACGAACAGACAAACAAGCAGAGAGGCAACATTTTTTTAAGTTAAAATTAGTTTTTTGGATTCCATAGCTGATGAGTTATTCCTGGATATCCGCTTTATTTCTTGTTTATTCGATGTACAGATACAACCCTTCTACTCTTTCTATAATTCTGGCACACAAGTGACTGTATTTTTTACCTAAATTTAACTCATTGGTGCTAGTCATCTTTAATATAAATAAAAAAAAATGATAAATGGGTCAAATCCGTAGATTGGATTAGATTAATGGGTTAGATGTATGTCTACTGATTTTAATTATTACTATGTATGTGACGAACATACGGATAAGACAGTGCAACATTTCATACGTCAACAGATTGCTTGAAAATTTAGTTTCGGCCGGCTGCTACTCTAGCCCAACCTATAATCCGTTCATTTTTCTTTTTTATTCATGTTGAAGTTATTTTCATTTCTAGGAAAACTCTACATCACTAGTGTTAGCTTTCTTAGTCCTCGAAGCCATTCGAATTCTTGCAGTAAATAGGTGGTAAGGATTCGCGAATTCAACTTATCAGGAAGTTCGTACTTCTATTTATATACATTAAAAACAAGTATTTTCAAACTGGAGTGTACCAAAAATCATGGTACATGGTAAAAAAATTAAAAAATACAAATGAGTTTTAATTATATAAATATCTAACTCATTAGTTTCATCAGTTTCCTGTAAAATACTACTTCGAATCAATTTAAAGTCTCTCACACAAGTAGGAAATGTTTCATGAGTTTAACCACAATTAAGGAAATGTCATAATCAATATTGAAGTAGACGAGTAATAATAATCTTTCAATGTTTCAAAAGTCATATACATTAAGTAAGAAGATACTTATTTGCTGATAATATTGACACAATTTAAGGAAATAACAATACGTTTCCGATATCGCTGATACCGCGCTTTTCAACTTTATTAATTTACCCTGAGTAACAGATTTACGAGGAAGAGTAATGACTCAATGCGCAAAGAACAAGCGATGAGAAAATTTCGACTTGTCTTCGACGATTAAATCGAGATTACGAAACGACTGAACAAATGCGACCAACTATCGTCCGACGATACGAACGGTCAACGAATACATTCGTCCACGAACGTGTCACGTAATTTTTAGGGTTGGTTGGTGAAAATAAAATATAGTTGAGTCGTAACACAACAATTAACTTTGTTTTAATCAACGTTTATTGTGAATTCACCAATCACAATGTAACACGCACTGAATTAGCATAAATCACAATTCACTCCAACCACGTTATGTAAGACTTAGTTACAACAATACATTAAGTAAGCGACTTATAAGGGTAGAGACCGATATAGATATGTTGATTATTCTAAGGATACAGAATAAGTGAAGTCTTACTGACGATACTGTGTCTGAGGAAAGCTAGGGGTGGGTGTGTCTAAGGACACGGGACTATCGGATTTGTTGATGACAATTTTGGTTAAGGAAGTGAGGGTAGTAGACACCGTCTCCGATTGGATAATAAGAAGGTTGGTGGACCAGGAAGGGTTTTAGCCGCCCTCGCGAGAAAGTTGCCAACGGAACATACCAGATGTGGAGAAAACCAACTTTCTAAGCTAACACGTGGTAGACAATAAACGTAAAGGGAAATTTAAGACAGGAAATACTCGCTTGGTCCGAAGGACCTTAACTATAAAAATGCCAAGGCCCCCTGGTGGGCACTTAAGACTATTGAGGGTGCGCGCCAAGGATATGCAGACATCTGGGTGCCATCCTGTCCGTGGTGTGTGGCCTGGTCTCTGATGTGAATTGACTTTACAGAAGAAAAGTTGTTTCGTTTTAAAGGAAGTGCGAATATTAACGTGCGAGCAGCTGCTTATTGCAAGGAAACGATTAAGGTCATCGCGAATTCATAACTCTCGTTCGTAATTGAAAAATTGTTTATCGGGTATTGTATCGCGTAGTTTGGACTTTACGTGTTCGAAAGCCGCCTATATATAGAGATTCGTGTACAGTCGCGCAGTTACTCCAAATTGCAAGTTTCAGTTGATACGAATATGAGTATACGCGAAATATCCGCTTCTCTCAGCAATCGGTAGGTACAAATTTGGTCATTAATATCATTGGTTTTAATTCTGTCATTATTCAAATAAATTCGAACAGATGCACAGAATTTATTCTTGCTCAATAGTCGAGTCATTGTGAAATCTCTACTTTCTTTATTTATGGAACTCCTATTTTCGAAAATATCGTTTTGTTTTTTTTTGATAATAGCAAATAGTATTACACTTAGATTTCTAAGGAACTAAATCTAATTGACTAAAAGGACTAAAATATAATTGAAATTAACTTGTTTATATTACTTCCTAATTTTATAGATACATTCTAGTAGGATAAAAACCGTTGTAATTATCGATTCGAATATAGTTAATGCTAAAGAAAACAAAGAATTACTTTCAACAGATAAATCAACTTTTAAAAAGCACCATGAAGAACCGGTTGATAAGTGCAACATTTGTCAGCAGTGTTCTCTTTGCGATCCTTCTCGCCCACCTGCCGGTTACTTTATCGAGTTTCGAATCGATCGAGGATCTTCTGCCGATAATAGGCGCAGGGATCAAAATATTGTTAGAAAACGTTGATCGCCAGTTGAAATGTCCCGTGTTTCACATTGCTGTAGACAATAAATGCGTTCTGATGGGTTAACGTTCAGAGCATTCAAATTTATATCATGAACACGTACATTTACGTTTCTGTTTCTTCCGTTTTCGCTCTTCGACATTCGCTTTGAATCTTGATTGACATCGATGCCGAAAGATTCAATGACCGTCGATTACTAGCTCACTGAATCTGTGTATTCAGGATTTTGTTTACTGTCAACTTGAATTATAAAGAATGTATTATAATAAATAAGGCAATGAAAACGTTGAATTGATTATAATTTTGCTGCAAAATCCACTTAAATTTAGATGCTAGTGTTTAGAAGAAGAGAAATTTTTACAACTACGCACTTACCTACTAAAATTCAGTCTCCTTGTTGATTTAGAGATGATTTGACTTCAAAACGAAAGAAAGACACCTGTCTCGTTACTAGCGAAGAGTCGTAGAACATAGAATATATTAAAAGGAACAAATACTTTATAATACTAATTATGCTATTAATACCAATAACTAGAGCTCATCCATAATTCTAACGAATTATTGTTGAAAATTCTCGAGGTACATTATGTTAGGGAATATGTACGAGACACATACACGATACATCAAAAACGATTGTAATACTTGAAAATGAGAATTTAGTTCTTTTTACTATTCGGGCACCAGCAAGCTTGGTTAAGGTCGTCTTGTCCATTTCGACGACCAACCGATACCTGTGAAACTTTTTCTAATTATTTTTTTGGGGTTAACCAAACTATCGTGCATGCTCACAGTTGAATGAAGAAAAATCAGAATGCGAAGCAGTCTTGGCAGTTGAAGGACCAAAGGTCGGTTTTCCAGCGCCTGCATATCAGAAGCGCGTTGATGATTTTAGTCGTGGATCGTGCTGATCTTTCTAGCGTTGGTCACGTTTTCGTGCGTATTTTCTGTTTCTTCTAGAGTTTAATTGGAATCCGTAGATTAAATCCAGTTAGCGCCAGTTGTTGAGTGCGAATGGGAGGCGGGAATGATGCGAGAAATGACATGCACGATCCTTGTACGATAACGATGTATGTTTATTATTACAAGCTTATCTCTAAAGTCTGGGTGAACTATCCTCCACTCAGCAAAGTTATTACTAATATCAACAAAGATTATTTGTGTGGTTAACAATGTCCCTTTACTATTCTAAAGTGGAAATAACAAATACACAGCACCCTTCGAATTTGACCTACGAAACGCATTTTTTCATCCTTGACTAAATTCGCAATTATGTTATTTCGATCCTACCGACGATATTCGATATATTGCGAGGAGGCTCACTCAAGATATCGAACGCTAAAAAATAAAAATTGATTTTACATCGAAAGGGCTACTTTTAGAACTATGTCGATATTTATTTCTCCCGGTCGGCACTATAAGCCCTTTGAGTATCGGACACCTTTTTACACAACCTGTATACGTCAGTTAGCTATCACACTTGAAACGATTACGGAGAAAACATAATGTTCGGAATCGCAAGCTTTGAAATAAAAAAATAAAATATGATCGCGGCAATAATACGCTAAATTGTACGTACACAGTAGAACCTCGATTAGGAGAGAAAGAGGGAATTTTTACAAAGACTAAACTGCATCCGTTTATTCGCATCTTGTCCGCGTTTGCCCAGCCACAATTTTCATTTGTCTACCCTTCAACAAATATTATCGCCAAATGTTCAATAATGTGATAATTTCGGTATAGCGTATCACACTAAATATTTAGTTACAAGAAGGCCGAACAACGTCACGTTGATCAAACTAAAGGAATATAAACGGAATAATACAGAAAAACTTGGAAATTTTTGCGAGCAATCGTTGCAGCATTTGATTCAGTGAACACACGATAAAAAATAATAATATTCGTTCCTTTACAACAAACGTAAAAACAGGGGCATGTCACATAAAATGCATAACACATACTGCTCGATATCTGTGCTACCTTATTACTATTATCCCATAAATACGCCATCTAATCGTATTTTCAATACAATTTTTATATTTCTATAAATGTTATTGTGGTTGAATGTATTTTAACCGCCTAGGGATTTTTAATTACACACAATTTTCGGCTAACATCGTCGTGTATCGTCCACATTCCTGCTGTATTACAACAATAAACTATATACCGTCCAAGCGTATAACCTTCTTTACAGCGCCATCATTTTAAATCGGAACAATCAAACAGTTTACACTGAAACACTGCGAATGTTACAACGGTTCATCGTTACAGAATGGCTGAGCTGTGAGAAACAAGAACGATTGCCGCAGAATATAAACGAGACAAAATATAAATTGATATAAGATGCAGTGAAGCAAATCAGTCGCAGGTCATTCGTTTTATCATTTCCTGACGTCCATATTAGAGATTTTATTAAAAGTTAAAAAGCTGAGGTAGACTCGTGATTGTACTGATTTTGAATTAGACACTACAGTCCTTCTAATTTTCGTCAGAAAATAAGCTTTTCTTACGGATGGAATACTTGACACTACCGTTGCAACGAACAATTAACGACCTGGTACGTTTCGTTCTAGATAAGCGACCCGCATATTGCGATTACAGATGGCTGTAGTAGCATGTACATTGTCAGAGTAATCAACAGTCTCAATTTAAACAAGATAGATTTTTTTATATAAAAAGAGCAAGAAACGACAATACAAATGATTCATTTTGATTACTATGTTTTATATTGTAATACTTGCATGTTACTATATCAGGTAGATATTCAAACTGGTAAACACTACACATGCAAGGATATTCTCGAAAAAAGCACAATATTATCTGTTGCTTTGAGAAATTATGGAATCAAGGTGGAAGACAGAATCTCCGTTGCAGCTGAAAACCATCCACATTACGTGGTATCGATATGTAGCACGTTATTTATCGGAGCTACATTTGCACCGTTGAATCCAGCATATACAGAAAGTAAGATATTCTCCAAGCAGCTTTTACGAATTATTTTATAATAACAAAGAAATTAATTTAATTAAAAGTACGTGCGTGTTTAATATTATAGAAATTTAACGAAGGCAGAACGTGAAAAGTGGAAAGAAAAATTTGCTCTTCTTTTTTGGAAACTTGCATGTTTCTGATAACTCCACTGATTATGCCATATATAAGTTAATGAAATCGAGCCTCGACTTTATTATTTGCCTCGAGTTTATTATAGAATTTTACAACTACTAGAAACAAAGATCATAAATTAGATACTTTAATTAAAGACTAAATTTATTTACATTACACTTGCAGAATTAACAATAAAAGTCTAGAAACAGTACTTACTCTAACACCAATTTTTATAATGTAGTGTAAACAATAATTGTTAATATTAAATTGTTAAATATTGTGTATATAGATGCGGAAATTAATAATCACTTATATTCTCAATATGCGTTACTCCGTCACCTTTTAGAGATACAAACAATACTAATTTTTAATCGTATACGATTAAATTGTATTTAACTACTCCGAATATCTTCTCAGAGTAAACATTCTACGAAAAATATGTTATTTCAAAGAAAGTTGTTTCAGCCTCTCCTTGCGGAGACGGATATCGGAAAAAGCTTTTGTAAGGCTTTTCGAATATTTCTAGATCTTTTGTAAAACTGTCACCTTGTTACGCGGAGTGGTTAAGTTACGCGATGCAGCATATGCGTTATTTAATCATATCTAATGCAATTTTTTACGTAGGAGAATTTACGCACATGCTGGAAATTTATCAACCACGGGTGTTGTTTGTATCGCGACGCACTGAAAACATTTTGGCGAAAATTGCATCTACTGTAAGCTGGAATATGAAATTAATCGAATTGGATGATAAACCTCTTGATGGAAATATAATAACCTGAGACAAGGTTTTGGAAAAATATCAAACTATCACGGATCTCTATGCGTCTTCACCGGTGCAGATAGATCATAACAGGAAAAGAATGGCAGCTATTTTATGTTCTAGCGGTACAACAGGCCTTCCAAAAGGAGTAATGTTGTCTCATCGAAATTTGTTACTTTTCATCCAAACTCTAAGGTAAATATATTAAATTAATATACACAATGTATCCGGTTGATCTAAGACCACACATATATTTCGAGATTTATTTTTCATTTATGCTAATATTTAAATATATATTATTCGTTTTATATGATTAACAAACCATTCTTTATTCAAATCAAATATATAATATTTTCTCTATTGTTGTGCTTCTTAACTCTTATCATTCTAGTTGAAATTATAAATATTCGATTCAATTGCATTTTGTTCTTAATCGAAGTGCCCCAGAAACAATGGATATTCGACGTGGAGACCGAATACTAGTTTTCTTGCCATTATTCCACGGTTATACGTTCGGAATGATGAATACGGCAATAAGGTGCGGTGCAGCTGTGTACATAATGCGAAATTTCGAGTTAGGAACGTTAATCAGTTCTGTAGAAAAATACAGAATTACGCATACACCATTGGTCCCTCCAGTTTTAGTTGGTCTTGCGAAGCATCCAATGGTGCCAAATTGCGATTTCAGCAGCGTGAGCAACGCTTCCGCCGGATGTAAGTTTTTCGTCCAAACTACCTAACGTAATACGTTATAACGTTATTCTATAAAACGTAATACGTTATAACGTTATAACGTCATACCATAAAACATAATACGTTATTACGTTATTCTATCTAACGTAATACGTCATAAAGTTATGCTATATAACGTAATACGTTATTGCGTTATACTATATAACGTAATACGTTATAACGTTATACCATATAACGTAATACGTTATAACTTAATTCTATGTAATGTCATACGTTATAACGTTATACTGTATAACGTAATACGGTGTAACGTTATACTATATAACGTAATACGTTATAACGTTATACTGTATAACGTGATACGTTATTACGTTATTCTTTATAACGTAATACGTTATAAAGTTATACTGAATAACGTAATAAGTTATAACGTTATACTATATAACGTAATACGATATTACGTTATTCTATCTAATGTAATACGATATAAAGTTATACTATAAAACGTAATACGTCATAACGTTATAACATATAGCGTTATACTATATAACGCAATACGTTATAACGTTATACCATATAACGTAATACGTTATAACTTAATTCTATGCAATGTCATACGTTATAACGTTATACTGTATAACGTAATACGGTGTAACGTTATACTATATAACGTAATACGTTATAACGTTATACTATATAACGTAATACGTTATTACGTTATTCTTTATAATGCAATACGTTACAAAGTTATGCTGAATAACGTAATAAGTTATAACGTTATTCTGCGGAACGTCATGCGTTATAACGTTACTCTATATAATGTAATACGGTATAACATTATACTATATGTTGAGGTTATTCGGTGTGTAAACAGAGAAAACACGTGGATAAATCGTAAGGTAGAAAATATATTTAAATAGAAGTGTAATAAGTAAAAATACAATTTGAGCTGGTCCAGATCCGCACGCTAGCTGTGTTACCTAATAACTGAAAAACCCCGAAGCCAACGTCGCCTGTCTACTGTTTATGGCCTGACTTCGTCGCAGTCTTTTGTCTAAACGCTGTCGATGGCTTCAGAGCTTGAGAAAACTAAAAAAGACCAGATGTAGAGTTTTCTTGGAAGTGGTGACCACTTCAACACTATATAACGTAATACGTTATAACGTTATACTATATAACGTAATACGTTATTATGTTGTTCTGTATAACGTAATACATTATAATATTATACTATATGGCGTAATAAGTTATAACGATATACTCTATAACGTAGTACGTTATAATGTTACACTGCCTAACGTAATACGTTATAACATTATACTATATAACGTAATACGTTATTACGATATTCTATCTAACGTAATACGTTATAAAGCTATACTACAAAGCGTAATACGTTATAACGTTATACCATATTGCGTTATACTATAGAACGTAATACGTTATAACGTTATACCATATAACGTAATACGTTATAACTTAACTCTATGTAATGTCATACGTTATAACGTTATACTGTATTACGTAATACGGTGTAATGTTATACTCTATAATGTAATAATTTATTACGTTATTCTATCTAACGTAATACGTTATAAAGCTATACTATAAAACGTAATACGTTATAACGTTATACCATATAGCGTTATACTATTGAACGTAATACGTCATAACGTTATACTGTATAACGTAATACGTTATTACGTTATTCTATCTAACGTAATACGTTACAAAATTATACTATATAACGTAATACGTTATTGCGTTATTCTATCTAACGTAATACGTTATATAATTAGACTATATATCCTAATACGTTATAACGTTATACCATATTGCGTTATACTATAGAACGTAATACGTTATTACGTTATTCTATCTAACGTAATACGTTATAAAGCTATACTACAAATCGTAATACGTTATAACGTTATGCCATATTGCGTTATACTATAGAACGTAATACGTTATAACGTTATACCATATAACGTAATACGTTATAACTTAACTCTATGTAATGTCATACGTTATAACGTTATCCTGTATTACGTAATACGGTGTAATGTTATACTCTATAATGTAATACGTTATTACGTTATTCTATCCAACGTAGTACGTTATAAAATTATACTATATAACGTAATACGTTATAACGTTATACTATATAACGTAATACGTTATTACGTTGTTCTGTATAACGTAATACGTTATAAAATTATACTATATAGCGTAAAAAGTTATAACGATATACTCTATAACGTAGTACGTTATAATGTTACACTGCCTAACGTAATACGTTATAACATTATACCATATAACGTAATACGTTATTACGTTATTCTACCTAACGTAATACGTAATACGATATGAAGTTATACTATAAAACGTAATAAGTTATAACGTTATACCATATAGCGTTATACTATAGAACGTAATACGTTATAGCGTTCTACCATATAACGTAATACGTTATTACGTTATTCTATCTAACGTAATACGTTATAAAATTGTACTATATAACGTAATACGTTATAAAATTATACTACATAGCGTAATAAGTTATAACGTTATACTATATGAACTAATACGTTATTATGTTATTCTACATAACTTAATACGTTAAAAAGTTATACTGTATAACGTAATACGTTATAACATTATTCTGCGGAACGTCATACGTTATAACGTTATACCATATAACGTAATACGTTATAGCCTAATTCTATGTAATGTCATACGTTATAACGTTATACTGTATAACGTAATACGGTATAACGCTATACTATATAACGTAATACGTTATAACGTTATACTATATAACGTAATACGTTATTACGTTATTCCATCTAACGTAATACGTTATAAAGTTATACTATAAAACGTAATACGTTATTACGTTATACCATATGGCGTTATACTATATAACGTAATACGTTATAATGATTTACTACTTAACGTAATACGTTATAAAATTATACCATATAACGTAACACGTTATAACGTTATACTGTATAATTTAATACGGTATAACGTTATTCTATAAAATGCAGTACGTTATAACGTTATACCATATATCGTAATACGTTATAACGTTATTCTGTGGAACTTCATAAGTTATAACGTTACACTATATAATGTAATACGGTATAACGTTATACTATATAACGTAATACGTTATTACGTTATTCTATCTAACGTAGTACGTTATAACTTAATTCTATGTAATGTCATACGTTATAACGTTATACTGTATAACGTAATACGGTGTAACGTTTTACTATATAACGTAATACGTATATAACGTTATACGTTATTACGTTATTCCTACTAACGTAATACGTTATAAAATTATACTATATAACGTAATACGTTATAACGTTATACTATATAACGTAATACGTTATTACGTTATTCTTCATAACGCAATACGCTTTAAAGTTATACTGAATAATGTAATAAGTTATAACGTTATCCTGCGGAACGTCATGCGTTATAACGTTACTCTATATAATGTAATACGGTATAACGTTATACCTATATAACGTAATACGTTATAAAATTGTACTATATAACGTAATACGTTATAAAGTTATACTGTATAACATAATAAGTTGCAACGTTATTACGTTATAACGTTATACTGTATAACGTAATACGTTATTACGTTATTCTATCTAACGTAATACGATATGAAGTTATACTATAAAACGTAATACGTTATAACGTTATACCATATAGCGTTATACTATATAACGTAATACATTATAACGTTATACCATATAACGTA
>NW_022883983.1:0-22554 GCF_011952255.1 Bombus vosnesenskii | reverse complement strand
CAAGATGGATGCTTTCGTGATGGATAGTTTAAGAGAATTGTTATAAATTTTAAAAAAAAAGTAAAGCAGTTGTTGCAAATAAATACATTGTGAATAGTAGCTTTGCTGGAAACCTAGCCTAAATGAAATGAAGATACACCATGGTCCATTAATGGTGCTCTTGAGAGAACTCAAGCTACGGTTCTCGTAATGGGGCTTTCGAAAATGCTTTCACGGTAAACCCATGAAACAGTGTTTCGCTATTCGTCCATTAAGTACATTGCATTTGAAGTACATATACGTGTATACCTTCTTCGATCGCATCTTTCCCAAATTTTCATAAATCGCTTAAAGAAACGATTTAATCTTATAAGACCATTGTGCATATCGTATTCTCGCATTTAGAAACAAACGTAGCATATTTTTCAACTAGTAGCAAATTTTAATAATTCGTCAAAAAATATAACTAGCTATTAACGTTCTGTCTATAGATCGTTATATGAATAACAAAATTTCATACAACAGTTGAAATAATCGTAAAATTGTTAAAAATACGTATTGATATTTTAGAATATCTAATAATGTTATACTAACTCGAAAGAAAATTTAATATTCGAAAAGTTCTAGTACAAGTAAAATATTTTACTACTGATATTCTACATAGGTTTGCTACTGCATCGTAATATTCAAAATTACTACCGGCTATCTAAAAAAAGTGATAGAGGATTTCTTGAATCGAATATATCAATTTCTATAGACGCTGAACGTTGTACTATGCATATGCGCCGGATTTTACACAGGGTGTTCATTTGGAAAATTTACGTCCAACTATCTCGAAAACCACGCAGAGCAACCGTGCTGCTCGTTATTAATTTTTTAGCCATTTTAAAGTCATTCAAGGGTCAACTTGGTCTTTTAAAATGGAGATCATATTTTTCCTTTACAGCCTCTTACTCTGCGAGAGAAGAGAAAAGCTCGTATAGAAAACATTTCTTTATCGCACTTCATCTTAAAAGGGTATTTGTTCAGATAAACATTTATTTCAGTTTTTGTTATTTCCAAAGCAGCGGAAGAGATTAAAGTGTACAATCACTAACAATTCGACTTTTTCACGAGACCTTTTAAATACACAAATAACGAAGCATTATAAAATGTTTTCAAAATCTTGGTAATTTTAGGAAAAGTGAGGACATTCTAAACACATTTATTCCGATGTTATGTGTATAAAAAAAGTTGTACAGATAAAAGTTGAACAAATATCATTTTAAGAGAAAGTCCGATAAAGGTCTTTCTTATAAACCTTTTTCTTTTTTCCCGAAGAATGAGAAAAAAGTGTGGTTTTCTACCTTACAAATTACCTTGAAATGGGCTGAAAAGTGAGAGACAAGTTGCATTGTTTTTATTTCAAAAAATTTTTTTTTTAAATGCGTAGTTCTCGAGATAATTGGACATTTTCAAATGAACACCCTGTATACAAATGTTTACCAGAATATGAAGTAGTTTCCAATCTAATAGTAGATTATAACGATAGATTATTATCTGCTTGATTTGCGGCCAATTGTCACGCGCGTGACGTAATTTGTTGTGAATTGTATTTCATTGGAAGAATCTGTGATAGACATCTATAAATAATCCTTGATAATAATTTCGTGGAAATGAAAATATAATATTTTGATTAACGAATGATCCATCAAATGCCTTAGATAAAATCAGTTTCTGTCAAGTATCTAATTCGGTTTCACAAAATAATATAGAAATATTACAATAAAATTGGCTCTCATGACTATAACGTAACTACACTCGAGGGCCTGATTTTTGCGTGTATTTATACATGGAATTATATTTCGCTTCGTACATTGTACTATTTGAAAATTTAGTTTTCTTCCAAAACGGATACTTAAATAAAAAGAGTTTGTTGCATAGTTTCGATCTTTGTCAAACAATTTTTCTTTCGTATCATGTAGAAATATATATACATATGTGCATTTCTATACTAATATTTCGTACCAGTCATCGATTGTTTCTCAATTATCAAATTATCCAGCAATTTCTTAATCTTTGACTTATAACTTTTGTTTAACGTTATACGGGTGAAAAATGAGGCTACAGTTCCGATAAAGTCGGTCTTTTAAAAAAATTGCCCTATTTGATAAATATATAGCATGCAGCATATGATACAATACCAGTATTGACATAATCGTCGCAGTAAGCGCACTGGCATGCAATGACATCGCTATTTTCCGGTTTTGGCCCACTAACCCCATTGACGGTGCGCGTTTGAATTTTCATACGGTCCATATCGTCATGCGAATTAACCACATTACACGGGTCAATCACACAGCTATTTTCATAGTCGCTGTATTAATGTATCCCCAAACACGTTTGATGTATTGTGATATGTCGCAAATAGACCCATTTACCGCTTAGGTAGCTGAATCGTTGCAACTGATCGTGCTAATCAATTGGAACCAATTGATTTCCATGGAATAATTAGTACAAACGAATAGTTTCGATGAATCATTCTCTCTAAGAATCCTATTACTTTGTTATTAACTGCCAACAATGAAACAGTAATTACCCAGTAACAATCATCATTGTATATTACGTACGTAAAAATACGCACAAGCATCTTCATACAAACCAGATAATTTGCATATTTGAATTTTTAATCTTTCTTTTAATTCGTAATTTGTAATCTTCGTCGATATGGGTATTTTCAGCTACTAAAACTGTCAAAGAATGCAACGCGGTGTCTTTATGATACAGCGAAGCAGACACCTGGTAAAGATTCGTCTTATCAGACATCGATCACTGTTCATTTGCTTGCTAGAAAAGTATTATAAAGTCATATCCCGAAGGATCTTTGAGCTGGCGGGACCGCCCTGTTGTCAAACCACTGCCCACCCTGAGACTAACTTCTTTACCTCCGCACAAGGAGAATACGTCGCCATAGACCCGCTGGACGAAGGTCACCGCAAAGTTGGTCGACTGCACATGTCGATGTTAGCAAGACAGATAAGATGGCAGAACTTTCGACCGATTATCTTGATTAATATCTTGAGTCGACTGTGCGTGTGTTTCGATTCGTATGCTGTTTATAATCTTTATAAACGAAGCGTCATCAAACGAACTTAAGAACACAATTTATTAAAATCTCGAAAGTAGTGGGCATTGCTTGCAAAATGACAATAATTTTGGGCGAAAGAGTGGGAAATGCTTAATTTCTCATGTCGTTACAAATTATCATGAATTTTTTACTTTAGGTTATTTCAATGACATGTCTGAAATCCATGTTTTATTAGCTACAATAGTACGATGATAAAAATATGTTACTGCTATTGGAAAATCGTCGATGACCTTGAAAATTCGGAAAAAAATGGCTCTGAGGGTAGAACACGAATCACAATAATATGTATTAATCCAAATAACTTTTGACTCGTACATTTTTCTGTATCTGCAGAAGTAACGAAGATATTAACCGCGGACACGATAAACGAAACGTCTGTATATAGATGTGGTTCGAATCGAAATTACGAGTGGCACGTGATTCGATTCATTTCATTACTCTTACCCATCATTTCGTCGAGGAGAAACGACCATATTATTTCAAAAAACTGGGATAACTAGGTGCATTCGTGCTATTTTTAATCTGTTACGCCATCTGAACCAATAACTTTTTAATGTGTATAAAATATTCCCATAACGAATAATGAACTGCACCGTTTAATACAATAATATTATATTTTTATTTTTTGTAGTATTTAATAATAAATTAACAATAAATTGTACAAATCCATTGAAAGAAACGCAAGTGTTCCTCACCTAATCTTAACGCCCCTATCTACTAACTTCTTGTCTACGTTTTATGTTGAAGTGGTTACCACTTCTAAGAAAACTCTACATCTGGTCTTTTTTAGTTTTCTCAAGCACTGAAGCCATCGACAGCGCGTAGACAAAAGACTGCGACGAAGTCAGGCCATAAACAGTAGACAGGCGACGTTGGCTTCGGGGTTTTCTGTTATTAGGTAACACAGCTAGCGTGCGGATCTGGACCAGCTCAAATTGTATTTTACTTATTCACTTCTATTTAAATATATTTTTCTACCTTACAATTTATCCACGTGTTTTCTTTGTTTACACACCGAATAACCTCAACATTTTATAATTGCTATACGAAATATTTTCATTATTAGTGGATTTATCAGAATTTGTTCTAGTGCTTGTCATAAATGATGTTATTTCTAAGAACCTGCAAACTAACGATGTTTGATATTTTCTATCTTTTATTAAAGTAGATTTTCCGCCGTATTTTCAACTTTTGCGTGTATGACTACATAATAACAGGAAAATGAAAACATTTACGCGAACAGCAACTGTGCTCAAACTGAAAGATATGCGCTATTCCTTTTAATGTTACATCTTTGTAAATTTTCTCGTGTTACTGTACGGTCGTTGTACCTCATGGAATGTTTGTAGACATTTATTATTGATACCTCTACCCCATTCAGAGAGTACACAAGATATTAATAGTCCCGTGTTATCTTCTGCATAACGTGCACGTGGACAATGCACGAAGAATAACACGTAGCATCATGAGTTAGAGTAACGAGGAAAAGTTTGAAATGCTCTTGATTTACGCTGTAACCGTGCGTAGCCGTCTATAATACAACGGCTAGTGAATCGTAGTCGATATTATTGGCATTTTTATTCGAAAATAATAGCGCACTTTACCGATTTCAATGAACTTCAAATATGTTATCGAAATATGTTAACGCCCTGAGAAAACTTCGATCAAATTTAATTTATTTGATTTAATAATTAACTTTTAGCTTTTTAGCGTATGTAAAATATTCGGTACGCACAACTAATATACGGAACAATTTTTAAGCAGATGAGTTTCTATGAATGAAATAGCTACATATTCTTTGTACTAAAAGTTAAATTATTTTCCGCAGTAAGAAATATTAAATTAGAAGAAGGTTCGATTTCAGAACAAACACGACATAAACAATAACCATCGTTGCTCGACGATCAAACATTGGAGCGGATACAATTCAAGTGCAAGGCTGTTTCTCAGCTTCTACAAAACGGGTCGAGATGAAACATATCCAATTTTCTTTCCAAGACACTACGCTATATAACGGAGAAACCCCGATCGAAATTTGTTCAGTAGTTTTTACGTGATGCAAGTACGAACAGACAAACAAGCAGAGAGGCAACATTTTTTTAAGTTAAAATTAGTTTTTTGGATTCCATAGCTGATGAGTTATTCCTGGATATCCGCTTTATTTCTTGTTTATTCGATGTACAGATACAACCCTTCTACTCTTTCTATAATTCTGGCACACAAGTGACTGTATTTTTTACCTAAATTTAACTCATTGGTGCTAGTCATCTTTAATATAAATAAAAAAAAATGATAAATGGGTCAAATCCGTAGATTGGATTAGATTAATGGGTTAGATGTATGTCTACTGATTTTAATTATTACTATGTATGTGACGAACATACGGATAAGACAGTGCAACATTTCATACGTCAACAGATTGCTTGAAAATTTAGTTTCGGCCGGCTGCTACTCTAGCCCAACCTATAATCCGTTCATTTTTCTTTTTTATTCATGTTGAAGTTATTTTCATTTCTAGGAAAACTCTACATCACTAGTGTTAGCTTTCTTAGTCCTCGAAGCCATTCGAATTCTTGCAGTAAATAGGTGGTAAGGATTCGCGAATTCAACTTATCAGGAAGTTCGTACTTCTATTTATATACATTAAAAACAAGTATTTTCAAACTGGAGTGTACCAAAAATCATGGTACATGGTAAAAAAATTAAAAAATACAAATGAGTTTTAATTATATAAATATCTAACTCATTAGTTTCATCAGTTTCCTGTAAAATACTACTTCGAATCAATTTAAAGTCTCTCACACAAGTAGGAAATGTTTCATGAGTTTAACCACAATTAAGGAAATGTCATAATCAATATTGAAGTAGACGAGTAATAATAATCTTTCAATGTTTCAAAAGTCATATACATTAAGTAAGAAGATACTTATTTGCTGATAATATTGACACAATTTAAGGAAATAACAATACGTTTCCGATATCGCTGATACCGCGCTTTTCAACTTTATTAATTTACCCTGAGTAACAGATTTACGAGGAAGAGTAATGACTCAATGCGCAAAGAACAAGCGATGAGAAAATTTCGACTTGTCTTCGACGATTAAATCGAGATTACGAAACGACTGAACAAATGCGACCAACTATCGTCCGACGATACGAACGGTCAACGAATACATTCGTCCACGAACGTGTCACGTAATTTTTAGGGTTGGTTGGTGAAAATAAAATATAGTTGAGTCGTAACACAACAATTAACTTTGTTTTAATCAACGTTTATTGTGAATTCACCAATCACAATGTAACACGCACTGAATTAGCATAAATCACAATTCACTCCAACCACGTTATGTAAGACTTAGTTACAACAATACATTAAGTAAGCGACTTATAAGGGTAGAGACCGATATAGATATGTTGATTATTCTAAGGATACAGAATAAGTGAAGTCTTACTGACGATACTGTGTCTGAGGAAAGCTAGGGGTGGGTGTGTCTAAGGACACGGGACTATCGGATTTGTTGATGACAATTTTGGTTAAGGAAGTGAGGGTAGTAGACACCGTCTCCGATTGGATAATAAGAAGGTTGGTGGACCAGGAAGGGTTTTAGCCGCCCTCGCGAGAAAGTTGCCAACGGAACATACCAGATGTGGAGAAAACCAACTTTCTAAGCTAACACGTGGTAGACAATAAACGTAAAGGGAAATTTAAGACAGGAAATACTCGCTTGGTCCGAAGGACCTTAACTATAAAAATGCCAAGGCCCCCTGGTGGGCACTTAAGACTATTGAGGGTGCGCGTCAAGGATATGCAGACATCTGGGTGCCATCCTGTCCGTGGTGTGTGGCCTGGTCTCTGATGTGAATTGACTTTACAGAAGAAAAGTTGTTTCGTTTTAAAGGAAGTGCGAATATTAACGTGCGAGCAGCTGCTTATTGCAAGGAAACGATTAAGGTCATCGCGAATTCATAACTCTCGTTCGTAATTGAAAAATTGTTTATCGGGTATTGTATCGCGTAGTTTGGACTTTACGTGTTCGAAAGCCGCCTATATATAGAGATTCGTGTACAGTCGCGCAGTTACTCCAAATTGCAAGTTTCAGTTGATACGAATATGAGTATACGCGAAATATCCGCTTCTCTCAGCAATCGGTAGGTACAAATTTGGTCATTAATATCATTGGTTTTAATTCTGTCATTATTCAAATAAATTCGAACAGATGCACAGAATTTATTCTTGCTCAATAGTCGAGTCATTGTGAAATCTCTACTTTCTTTATTTATGGAACTCCTATTTTCGAAAATATCGTTTTGTTTTTTTTTGATAATAGCAAATAGTATTACACTTAGATTTCTAAGGAACTAAATCTAATTGACTAAAAGGACTAAAATATAATTGAAATTAACTTGTTTATATTACTTCCTAATTTTATAGATACATTCTAGTAGGATAAAAACCGTTGTAATTATCGATTCGAATATAGTTAATGCTAAAGAAAACAAAGAATTACTTTCAACAGATAAATCAACTTTTAAAAAGCACCATGAAGAACCGGTTGATAAGTGCAACATTTGTCAGCAGTGTTCTCTTTGCGATCCTTCTCGCCCACCTGCCGGTTACTTTATCGAGTTTCGAATCGATCGAGGATCTTCTGCCGATAATAGGCGCAGGGATCAAAATATTGTTAGAAAACGTTGATCGCCAGTTGAAATGTCCCGTGTTTCACATTGCTGTAGACAATAAATGCGTTCTGATGGGTTAACGTTCAGAGCATTCAAATTTATATCATGAACACGTACATTTACGTTTCTGTTTCTTCCGTTTTCGCTCTTCGACATTCGCTTTGAATCTTGATTGACATCGATGCCGAAAGATTCAATGACCGTCGATTACTAGCTCACTGAATCTGTGTATTCAGGATTTTGTTTACTGTCAACTTGAATTATAAAGAATGTATTATAATAAATAAGGCAATGAAAACGTTGAATTGATTATAATTTTGCTGCAAAATCCACTTAAATTTAGATGCTAGTGTTTAGAAGAAGAGAAATTTTTACAACTACGCACTTACCTACTAAAATTCAGTCTCCTTGTTGATTTAGAGATGATTTGACTTCAAAACGAAAGAAAGACACCTGTCTCGTTACTAGCGAAGAGTCGTAGAACATAGAATATATTAAAAGGAACAAATACTTTATAATACTAATTATGCTATTAATACCAATAACTAGAGCTCATCCATAATTCTAACGAATTATTGTTGAAAATTCTCGAGGTACATTATGTTAGGGAATATGTACGAGACACATACACGATACATCAAAAACGATTGTAATACTTGAAAATGAGAATTTAGTTCTTTTTACTATTCGGGCACCAGCAAGCTTGGTTAAGGTCGTCTTGTCCATTTCGACGACCAACCGATACCTGTGAAACTTTTTCTAATTATTTTTTTTGGGGTTAACCAAACTATCGTGCATGCTCACAGTTGAATGAAGAAAAATCAGAATGCGAAGCAGTCTTGGCAGTTGAAGGACCAAAGGTCGGTTTTCCAGCGCCTGCATATCAGAAGCGCGTTGATGATTTTAGTCGTGGATCGTGCTGATCTTTCTAGCGTTGGTCACGTTTTCGTGCGTATTTTCTGTTTCTTCTAGAGTTTAATTGGAATCCGTAGATTAAATCCAGTTAGCGCCAGTTGTTGAGTGCGAATGGGAGGCGGGAATGATGCGAGAAATGACATGCACGATCCTTGTACGATAACGATGTATGTTTATTATTACAAGCTTATCTCTAAAGTCTGGGTGAACTATCCTCCACTCAGCAAAGTTATTACTAATATCAACAAAGATTATTTGTGTGGTTAACAATGTCCCTTTACTATTCTAAAGTGGAAATAACAAATACACAGCACCCTTCGAATTTGACCTACGAAACGCATTTTTTCATCCTTGACTAAATTCGCAATTATGTTATTTCGATCCTACCGACGATATTCGATATATTGCGAGGAGGCTCACTCAAGATATCGAACGCTAAAAAATAAAAATTGATTTTACATCGAAAGGGCTACTTTTAGAACTATGTCGATATTTATTTCTCCCGGTCGGCACTATAAGCCCTTTGAGTATCGGACACCTTTTTACACAACCTGTATACGTCAGTTAGCTATCACACTTGAAACGATTACGGAGAAAACATAATGTTCGGAATCGCAAGCTTTGAAATAAAAAAATAAAATATGATCGCGGCAATAATACGCTAAATTGTACGTACACAGTAGAACCTCGATTAGGAGAGAAAGAGGGAATTTTTACAAAGACTAAACTGCATCCGTTTATTCGCATCTTGTCCGCGTTTGCCCAGCCACAATTTTCATTTGTCTACCCTTCAACAAATATTATCGCCAAATGTTCAATAATGTGATAATTTCGGTATAGCGTATCACACTAAATATTTAGTTACAAGAAGGCCGAACAACGTCACGTTGATCAAACTAAAGGAATATAAACGGAATAATACAGAAAAACTTGGAAATTTTTGCGAGCAATCGTTGCAGCATTTGATTCAGTGAACACACGATAAAAAATAATAATATTCGTTCCTTTACAACAAACGTAAAAACAGGGGCATGTCACATAAAATGCATAACACATACTGCTCGATATCTGTGCTACCTTATTACTATTATCCCATAAATACGCCATCTAATCGTATTTTCAATACAATTTTTATATTTCTATAAATGTTATTGTGGTTGAATGTATTTTAACCGCCTAGGGATTTTTAATTACACACAATTTTCGGCTAACATCGTCGTGTATCGTCCACATTCCTGCTGTATTACAACAATAAACTATATACCGTCCAAGCGTATAACCTTCTTTACAGCGCCATCATTTTAAATCGGAACAATCAAACAGTTTACACTGAAACACTGCGAATGTTACAACGGTTCATCGTTACAGAATGGCTGAGCTGTGAGAAACAAGAACGATTGCCGCAGAATATAAACGAGACAAAATATAAATTGATATAAGATGCAGTGAAGCAAATCAGTCGCAGGTCATTCGTTTTATCATTTCCTGACGTCCATATTAGAGATTTTATTAAAAGTTAAAAAGCTGAGGTAGACTCGTGATTGTACTGATTTTGAATTAGACACTACAGTCCTTCTAATTTTCGTCAGAAAATAAGCTTTTCTTACGGATGGGATACTTGACACTACCGTTGCAACGAACAATTAACGATCTGGTACGTTTCGTTCTAGATAAGCGACCCGCATATTGCGATTACAGATGGCTGTAGTAGCATGTACATTGTCAGAGTAATCAACAGTCTCAATTTAAACAAGATAGATTTTTTTATATAAAAAGAGCAAGAAACGACAATACAAATGATTCATTTTGATTACTATGTTTTATATTGTAATACTTGCATGTTACTATATCAGGTAGATATTCAAACTGGTAAACACTACACATGCAAGGATATTCTCGAAAAAAGCACAATATTATCTGTTGCTTTGAGAAATTATGGAATCAAGGTGGAAGACAGAATCTCCGTTGCAGCTGAAAACCATCCACATTACGTGGTATCGATATGTAGCACGTTATTTATCGGAGCTACATTTGCACCGTTGAATCCAGCATATACAGAAAGTAAGATATTCTCCAAGCAGCTTTTACGAATTATTTTATAATAACAAAGAAATTAATTTAATTAAAAGTACGTGCGTGTTTAATATTATAGAAATTTAACGAAGGCAGAACGTGAAAAGTGGAAAGAAAAATTTGCTCTTCTTTTTTGGAAACTTGCATGTTTCTGATAACTCCACTGATTATGCCATATATAAGTTAATGAAATCGAGCCTCGACTTTATTATTTGCCTCGAGTTTATTATAGAATTTTACAACTACTAGAAACAAAGATCATAAATTAGATACTTTAATTAAAGACTAAATTTATTTACATTACACTTGCAGAATTAACAATAAAAGTCTAGAAACAGTACTTACTCTAACACCAATTTTTATAATGTAGTGTAAACAATAATTGTTAATATTAAATTGTTAAATATTGTGTATATAGATGCGGAAATTAATAATCACTTATATTCTCAATATGCGTTACTCCGTCACCTTTTAGAGATACAAACAATACTAATTTTTAATCGTATACGATTAAATTGTATTTAACTACTCCGAATATCTTCTCAGAGTAAACATTCTACGAAAAATATGTTATTTCAAAGAAAGTTGTTTCAGCCTCTCCTTGCGGAGACGGATATCGGAAAAAGCTTTTGTAAGGCTTTTCGAATATTTCTAGATCTTTTGTAAAACTGTCACCTTGTTACGCGGAGTGGTTAAGTTACGCGATGCAGCATATGCGTTATTTAATCATATCTAATGCAATTTTTTACGTAGGAGAATTTACGCACATGCTGGAAATTTATCAACCACGGGTGTTGTTTGTATCGCGACGCACTGAAAACATTTTGGCGAAAATTGCATCTACTGTAAGCTGGAATATGAAATTAATCGAATTGGATGATAAACCTCTTGATGGAAATATAATAACCTGAGACAAGGTTTTGGAAAAATATCAAACTATCACGGATCTCTATGCGTCTTCACCGGTGCAGATAGATCATAACAGGAAAAGAATGGCAGCTATTTTATGTTCTAGCGGTACAACAGGCCTTCCAAAAGGAGTAATGTTGTCTCATCGAAATTTGTTACTTTTCATCCAAACTCTAAGGTAAATATATTAAATTAATATACACAATGTATCCGGTTGATCTAAGACCACACATATATTTCGAGATTTATTTTTCATTTATGCTAATATTTAAATATATATTATTCGTTTTATATGATTAACAAACCATTCTTTATTCAAATCAAATATATAATATTTTCTCTATTGTTGTGCTTCTTAACTCTTATCATTCTAGTTGAAATTATAAATATTCGATTCAATTGCATTTTGTTCTTAATCGAAGTGCCCCAGAAACAATGGATATTCGACGTGGAGACCGAATACTAGTTTTCTTGCCATTATTCCACGGTTATACGTTCGGAATGATGAATACGGCAATAAGGTGCGGTGCAGCTGTGTACATAATGCGAAATTTCGAGTTAGGAACGTTAATCAGTTCTGTAGAAAAATACAGAATTACGCATACACCATTGGTCCCTCCAGTTTTAGTTGGTCTTGCGAAGCATCCAATGGTGCCAAATTGCGATTTCAGCAGCGTGAGCAACGCTTCCGCCGGATGTAAGTTTTTCGTCCAAACTACCTAACGTAATACGTTATAACGTTATTCTATAAAACGTAATACGTTATAACGTTATAACGTCATACCATAAAACATAATACGTTATTACGTTATTCTATCTAACGTAATACGTCATAAAGTTATGCTATATAACGTAATACGTTATTGCGTTATACTATATAACGTAATACGTTATAACGTTATACCATATAACGTAATACGTTATAACTCAATTCTATGTAATGTCATACGTTATAACGTTATACTGTATAACGTAATACGGTGTAACGTTATACTATATAACGTAATACGTTATAACGTTATACTGTATAACGTGATACGTTATTACGTTATTCTTTATAACGTAATACGTTATAAAGTTATACTGAATAACGTAATAAGTTATAACGTTATACTATATAACGTAATACGATATTACGTTATTCTATCTAATGTAATACGATATAAAGTTATACTATAAAACGTAATACGTCATAACGTTATAACATATAGCGTTATACTATATAACGCAATACGTTATAACGTTATACCATATAACGTAATACGTTATAACTTAATTCTATGCAATGTCATACGTTATAACGTTATACTGTATAACGTAATACGGTGTAACGTTATACTATATAACGTAATACGTTATAACGTTATACTATATAACGTAATACGTTATTACGTTATTCTTTATAATGCAATACGTTACAAAGTTATGCTGAATAACGTAATAAGTTATAACGTTATTCTGCGGAACGTCATGCGTTATAACGTTACTCTATATAATGTAATACGGTATAACATTATACTATATGTTGAGGTTATTCGGTGTGTAAACAGAGAAAACACGTGGATAAATCGTAAGGTAGAAAATATATTTAAATAGAAGTGTAATAAGTAAAAATACAATTTGAGCTGGTCCAGATCCGCACGCTAGCTGTGTTACCTAATAACTGAAAAACCCCGAAGCCAACGTCGCCTGTCTACTGTTTATGGCCTGACTTCGTCGCAGTCTTTTGTCTAAACGCTGTCGATGGCTTCAGAGCTTGAGAAAACTAAAAAAGACCAGATGTAGAGTTTTCTTGGAAGTGGTGACCACTTCAACACTATATAACGTAATACGTTATAACGTTATACTATATAACGTAATACGTTATTATGTTGTTCTGTATAACGTAATACATTATAATATTATACTATATGGCGTAATAAGTTATAACGATATACTCTATAACGTAGTACGTTATAATGTTACACTGCCTAACGTAATACGTTATAACATTATACTATATAACGTAATACGTTATTACGATATTCTATCTAACGTAATACGTTATAAAGCTATACTACAAAGCGTAATACGTTATAACGTTATACCATATTGCGTTATACTATAGAACGTAATACGTTATAACGTTATACCATATAACGTAATACGTTATAACTTAACTCTATGTAATGTCATACGTTATAACGTTATACTGTATTACGTAATACGGTGTAATGTTATACTCTATAATGTAATAATTTATTACGTTATTCTATCTAACGTAATACGTTATAAAGCTATACTATAAAACGTAATACGTTATAACGTTATACCATACAGCGTTATACTATTGAACGTAATACGTCATAACGTTATACTGTATAACGTAATACGTTATTACGTTATTCTATCTAACGTAATACGTTACAAAATTATACTATATAACGTAATACGTTATTGCGTTATTCTATCTAACGTAATACGTTATATAATTAGACTATATATCCTAATACGTTATAACGTTATACCATATTGCGTTATACTATAGAACGTAATACGTTATTACGTTATTCTATCTAACGTAATACGTTATAAAGCTATACTACAAATCGTAATACGTTATAACGTTATGCCATATTGCGTTATACTATAGAACGTAATACGTTATAACGTTATACCATATAACGTAATACGTTATAACTTAACTCTATGTAATGTCATACGTTATAACGTTATCCTGTATTACGTAATACGGTGTAATGTTATACTCTATAATGTAATACGTTATTACGTTATTCTATCCAACGTAGTACGTTATAAAATTATACTATATAACGTAATACGTTATAACGTTATACTATATAACGTAATACGTTATTACGTTGTTCTGTATAACGTAATACGTTATAAAATTATATTATATAGCGTAAAAAGTTATAACGATATACTCTATAACGTAGTACGTTATAATGTTACACTGCCTAACGTAATACGTTATAACATTATACCATATAACGTAATACGTTATTACGTTATTCTACCTAACGTAATACGATATGAAGTTATACTATAAAACGTAATAAGTTATAACGTTATACCATATAGCGTTATACTATAGAACGTAATACGTTATAGCGTTCTACCATATAACGTAATACGTTATTACGTTATTCTATCTAACGTAATACGTTATAAAATTGTACTATATAACGTAATACGTTATAAAATTATACTACATAGCGTAATAAGTTATAACGTTATACTATATGAACTAATACGTTATTATGTTATTCTACATAACTTAATACGTTAAAAAGTTATACTGTATAACGTAATACGTTATAACATTATTCTGCGGAACGTCATACGTTATAACGTTATACCTTATAACGTAATACGTTATAGCCTAATTCTATGTAATGTCATACGTTATAACGTTATACTGTATAACGTAATACGGTATAACGCTATACTATATAACGTAATACGTTATAACGTTATACTATATAACGTAATACGTTATTACGTTATTCCATCTAACGTAATACGTTATAAAGTTATACTATAAAACGTAATACGTTATTACGTTATACCATATGGCGTTATACTATATAACGTAATACGTTATAATGATTTACTACTTAACGTAATACGTTATAAAATTATACCATATAACGTAACACGTTATAACGTTATACTGTATAATTTAATACGGTATAACGTTATTCTATAAAATGCAGTACGTTATAACGTTATACCATATATCGTAATACGTTATAACGTTATTCTGTGGAACTTCATAAGTTATAACGTTACACTATATAATGTAATACGGTATAACGTTATACTATATAACGTAATACGTTATTACGTTATTCTATCTAACGTAGTACGTTATAACTTAATTCTATGTAATGTCATACGTTATAACGTTATACTGTATAACGTAATACGGTGTAACGTTTTACTATATAACGTAATACGTTATAACGTTACACTATATAACGTTATACGTTATTACGTTATTCCTACTAACGTAATACGTTATAAAATTATACTATATAACGTAATACGTTATAACGTTATACTATATAACGTAATACGTTATTACGTTATTCTTCATAACGCAATACGCTTTAAAGTTATACTGAATAATGTAATAAGTTATAACGTTATCCTGCGGAACGTCATGCGTTATAACGTTACTCTATATAATGTAATACGGTATAACGTTATACCTATATAACGTAATACGTTATAAAATTGTACTATATAACGTAATACGTTATAAAGTTATACTGTATAACATAATAAGTTGCAACGTTATTCTGCGCAACGTAATACGTTATAACTTAATTCTATGTAATGTCATACGTTATAACGTTATACTGTATAACGTAATACGTTATTACGTTATTCTATCTAACGTAATACGATATGAAGTTATACTATAAAACGTAATACGTTATAACGTTATACCATATAGCGTTATACTATATAACGTAATACATTATAACGTTATACCATATAACGTAATACGTTACAGCTTAATTCTATGTAATGTCATAAGTTATAACGTTATACTGCATAACGTAATACGGTGTAACGTTATACTATATAACGTAATACGTTATTACGTTTTTCTATATAACGTAATACATTATAAAATTATACTACATAGCGTAATAATTTATAACGTTATACTATATAACGTAATACGTTATTACGTTATTTTATCTATCGTAATACGATATAAAGCTATACTATAAAACGTAATACGTTATAACGTTATACAATGAAACGTAATACGTTATAACGTTATACCATATAGCGTTATACTATATAACGTAATACGTTATAACGTTATACCATATAACGTAATACGTTATAACTTAATTCTATGTAATGTCATAAGTTATAACGTTATAATGTATAACGTTATACGATGTAACGTTATACTATATAACGTAATACGTTATAACGTTATACTATATAACGTAATACGTTATTACGTTATTCTATCTAACGTAATACGTTATAAAATTATACTTGTCGGAGATAAGGTTTCACCGGTGCCTTCCCTCTGAAACCTCGGGAAAATCCATAGAAACATTGTAATTCAAATCTACAGTTGTAGCTAAACGATTTGCCGTCATTCTAACCAATTGTATTTGTTTAAGTCTTGTGACAATGAGCTTGGGCTCAATTCGACAATTAGTCGCCGAACGTGGCCGCGGTCAACGGGACGAACTATCCATTTAACAAAGGCATTGAGTAATCCTATAGCACTCCTTAAAAGAAAGATTCGTAGCGGCACTTGGCAGTAAACATTCCAACGGTTTCTGTCCCGTAGCTTGCCACACGCAGATCCTATTCTCCGGGCAGGATGTTTACCAGTTTACCGTCATAAACACTAATATCTAGTTACCTAAAATCCTTCAACATATACACAGTCTTTGTCCCAGTTACGGGAAGACAGGAGAGACCTATTTTTCCACGAACGACGTCTCCCACTAGCAACCCTCCCTCAAGAGCAGCTAGCATCCTTTTCTAACTACCGATATGGAGAATTAGCAGCAACGTCATTTTCCCTTACTTTCCGAACGTAGGATATCCCCGACGAATCCGATGATCTCGTGTCCTTAGACACGCCCCATCATAGTTTTCCTCTGAGGTATCACCGGGACGGAAAGTCATTCTCTCTTTCGGTCTCATCGACAAAAAGGATTTACTCCTTACGGTCAGCGAATATTAACACAGAATCCGACTTAGATTTTTGCGAGTGCGTACGACTACCGTCCCGTTTTCCGCGGATTCGTTATTGAACCTAGGATCATTGTCATTAGTCTCTCGAGTATCTAATTACCACGGTTACTTGTCCGGTTCTATGGTAATCGCATTTGCACCAGTCAATGTCTTCTCTATTGCATAATGACAATGTGTAATCCAAATGAAGATTAGTGTCACGCCCCTAACTCTAATTCTAATGTAAACCCGAAATTTAATCGGGTGAAAATTAGAATTTAAGGCTCGTAGCTATTGTTTGTTCGACCAATCGCGGGGAGACGTAGTCGCTAGTAGAGACGTCAACGGGAGTCGTAAATTCCCGTTACGATTATAACAATCGACACCTCGACTTGATCGATCCCCTGATTTCCGTTGAGATAATAGGGGTGATTGAGTTTGTATAACACTATGATTCACAGAATTATTAATTATATATTTCCAACACTTAGATTACACTGATGAGCATAGATAGATAATCACTTATCGCACGAAGATAAGATAGATATGTACGTTAGAGCAGGGCTCTTATAATTGGATTTAATGTATTAGTGGACGTAGCACTATAAGATATTTAGCAGAGGAAATGTATGCTCGACAATACCGAGACCGACTCTCGCGTTATGCTTAGACTGCCCCGATAGGCATTAGCGTTACTACTTAGTAGTTGACTTTTCCAACGATGTAGAAGAAGTGAAGTTGAGTGACGATGCTGTGTCGGAGGAAAGCTAGTGATGGGTGTGTCTAGCGCACGGGATCATCGGATTTGTTCATGACATTTTAGGTCAGGAGGTGAGGCCAGTATACATTGCCTCGGATTGGACAAACGAAGGTTGGAAGACTAAGAAGGGCCTTAACCGCCCTCGATAGAAAGTTGCTGGTAGGAAGCATCGTACGTGAGAAAAGCTAACTTTCCCGTGTCAAGCCGTAGTAAACAATAGTCTTTGGAAACTGATTTAGAAAAGACATTTGTTGGGTCTGAAGGACTTTAGCAGGCAAGTGACTCGGGTGTATGACGGGTGCTTAAGGCTATTGAGGGTACGCCGTACGGAAGAGCGGACATCTGGTGTCCGTCTGGCCCGCGGTGTGTGACCTGGGCCAGGCAGAGAGTCGCCCGGCGTAACAACGATTCTTCGATTGAATTAGCCATCGTTTTACACAACAGAGATTATATTTACGCGAATATACAAGATTTTACAAAATATTATGAATGTTGAGTTTAATGAATGATAAGATTAACAAACGATAAGTTTAACTAGCGATTAGATTAAAGAATAATAAGTTTAACGAATAATAAGAGTAACGAATAATATGTTTTACGAATAATAAATTTAACGAATATTGAGATTAACAATTAATAGGTTTTACGAATAATGAATTTAATTAACACTATTAACAATGTTCCTGGGTTCAAACGAATCCACGGTCAACGGGATAACTCTTTTCTATGCGTAGAATGATTTTTAAACACAAAAATACGATTGCTGAGACACTCGGTAAATTGCTCGATGTATCACTTTCCAAGGCGATCACACGAATGAATATCTGATGAAAATCTTTTCCGCTATACGACTGCATTTGTTTGTTATCTGCTCGCTGGAGACATCGAGAAGGTTCCAATCGTTGTTGCTAGGCAATTTCGGTCAAAAGTTTGTTGTATACTCTTTGGAAACATCGAGAAAGATCCAAACGCCGTTACTAGGCAGTTTCTGTTTGGAGATTGATTCCTAATACGTGTGTCCCATTATATCGACATCTTTAAAGTACAATTCTATGTGATTTCTAGGGAGAACAATACAACCGATCCACACCTTCGTCAGGCAAAACGTTTATCCCGTGACCATGGCTACGTTCGGCGACCAGTTGTCACCTCGAACCCACTTTCGCTATCACAAATATCGAACAATTACAAATGACAACAATTGCTTAATTACAGCTATGATAAAATCTAGGCTAAAGCATTAGAAGATTTTCCCAAAATTGCAAAGGGAAGGCTCTGGTTTTCCTTTCATCTCCGACATATATATATGTCGGGTTTACATTACAATTAGGGTTAGGGGCGTGAAACGAATCTTCGTTTGGATTACACGTCGTCATTATGCAATAGAGAAGACATTGGCTAGTGCAAATACGATTATCATAGAACCGGACAAGTAACCGTGGTAATTAGATACTCGAGAAACTAATGACAATCATCCTAGGTTCAATAACGAATCCGCGGTCGACGGGATGATAGATGAACGTACTCACAAAATCTAAGTCGGACGCGTAATATTCACCGGTCGTAAGGGGTTACTCTTTTTCATCGATGAGATCGCGAACGGGAATGACCTTCCCGTCCCGATGATGCCACAGAGGAAAACTATAATGGGGTGTGTCCAAGGACACGAGATCATCGGATTCGTCGAGAAAAGCCTTCGTTCAGAAAGTAAGGGAAATTGGCGTTGCTGCTAATTGGTCAATCTCCATATCGGTGGTTAGAAAAAGATGTTAGCCGTCCTCGAGGGAAAGATGCTAGTGGGAGACGCCGCTCGTTGAAAAATAGGTCTCCCCTATTTTCCCGTAGTTGGGACAAAGACTGTTTGCCTGTTTGAAGGACTTTAGTTGACTAAATCTTAAGATTTATAACGGGCCCTCGAGCTAGCTGAACATGTACTGCGGAGACGCATCGACATCTGGCAATCATCTTACTCGAAGAATAGGGTCTGCATGTGGCGAGCTACGGGACAGAGACCGTTGGAATGTTTACTGTCGAGTGTTACAACTATTTCCTTTTTAAGGAGAGCTATAGAATTATTCCATGCCTTTGTTAGACAAAGCGTTCATCCCGTGACCGCGGCTACGTTCGGCGACTGGCTGTCGCCTCGAGCTCAAGCTCATTATCACAACTCTCGAACAATTACAATCGGATTGAATAACTACAATCGTTCAATTACAGCTATAGTAGACTCTAGGTTTCAATGTTGCGGGATTATACAAAATTCCAAAGGCTCCGGTGTTCTTTCATCTCCGACATATATATGGAATGTTGTAATATTTTCGGAAATCAGGCGATCGATTTGTGAAAACTCAACAATCGATTGTCTAAGTCTTCTCTTTCTCCTTCTGGCTCTTAACTTGCTTTTTTCTTTGTTCAATCTTCGCTTCTCCAAGTCCTGTTTTATTTTCTATCCCAAGTCCCCGTCCTCCTCTATTCATATCGTTCGACCGACTCCCAGTAAACACAGTGAAAGTCAAACCGTCGGTTGATATTCTAAATTCTATAGAATTTACATATATATAATGTTTATTGCCTAAGAAAAATATAAATTACATATGTGTATTCACAATAAACAACGAATTTCTATTTGAAAG
Source organism: Bombus vosnesenskii (assembly GCF_011952255.1). Lineage (NCBI taxonomy): Eukaryota > Metazoa > Arthropoda > Insecta > Hymenoptera > Apidae > Bombus > Bombus vosnesenskii. Next base: position 1,754 of record NW_022883983.1, on the reverse strand, counting down.
TTTTTTTTTATTTATTTATTTGGATTTTACAATTTGTCCAGTAGGACATTTGGTAAAATGTTGTAGCTGTATACTAATATAACATGTGGGTGGCTACCACCCACGTGTTTGTTGGGTTATGTCCTCTGTGAGATCGGTTGGGTGTTTCCTTTTTAGTCTTCTTTTTATGCTTGATGTGTCGACCGTTTCCGCTGCCAGCCGATTTAGGTGCGTTGCTATTCTTTCTCCGTACCTTCTTGCACTTTTGTTGATCTCCTCCTTGACCGTTGGTATTCCCAGGTCTTTCCGAATGTCCTCGTTTCTAACGTACCATGGCGCGTTTACTATTGTTCTGAGTATTTTAGATTGCGATGCCTCTATTTTGATTATATGGCTCATTGCTGCTGTTCCCCATAGTGTTATTCCGTACGTCCAGATTGGTTTTATGACCATTTTATATATTTTTAGTTTGTTTTCTATGCTTAGTTTGGATTTTCGACTTGTTAGCCAGTACATTTGTCTCCTTGCCATCTGTATTTTGTCTATTGTTGCTGTAATATGCTGTTTCCATGTGAGTCGTGTATGTAAATGGAGTCCTAGGTATTTGACTTGCCTTGTTTGTATTATGTGTGTGCCGTTTAGTTCAATGTTTGGTGGTTTCTGTTTTCGCAGTGTGAATGTAATATGTTTGCATTTATCGGGGTTTGCTTTGATTTGTTTCGCTTGAAGCCACTTTTCTATTTTTGTGATATGTTCTTGTAGTAATGTAACTGCTGTTGCAGGGTTAGTGCGCCTGACTAGTACAGCTGTGTCATCCGCGAATGTCAGTATTTTGCTATTGTTAGTTGTTGGTATGTTGGCCGTGTATAATTTATATAAAATTGGTCCTAGGACGCTTCCTTGCGGAACTCCTGCCTTGATTTCTTTAGCTTCCGAGTGTGTCTTTTTGATTTTTACTATGAAGCTTCTGCTGCTTAGGTATGATTTGATTAGTTGATATATCTGCCCCGAGAACTGTTTCCTGATTGATTGTAGTAGGCTAGTGTGGTTTATTTTATCGAATGCTTTTTCGATGTCCATAAAGAGTGCCGTGCAGTATTGTTCTGTTTCCAGCGCCTGTAGGATTTCATTGACGAGTCTTTGCGTTTGTTTTATTGTGGGGTGTTTGTTTCTGAATCCGAATTGGTGATCCGGTATTAGATGGTTCTTCTCTATTATTGGTTTTATCCGGTCGTAGATTATTTTCTCTACTATCTTAGAGAACACCGGAAGTAGTGAGATTGGTCTGTAGGACTTGGTTTCGTGTGGGTCCTTGCCTGGTTTGGGTATCATTATGATTTTTGCCAGTTTCCAAGCTTTTGGAAAGTATTGTATTCTTAGTATTGCGTTTACTATTATTGTGGTTTGTCTTATCGCTTTTGGCGGAAGGTTTTTCAAGATTTGGCTGTTAATTAGGTCGATTCCTGGTGCTTTATTGTTTTTTGTTTCCTCAATTATGTTTCTGATTTCTTGTGCGGTTGCTTTGGGTATGGTGATTGTCAGTTGGTGTACTAGTAGTTAGCGCATCCTCGTCCGTATACCATTTTTGTTGTCTTCTTTATTTTTTTGTGACTTTCCATAGGGAGTAATTGTTGTTTTTGTGAGCAGATAGTGACTCGATGAACTTTGTGAACTCGTTGTCGTTGTGCTCTTTTATTTTGTTCTTTATTTATTTTGTGAGTTTGTTTAGGTGTTTTTTGTTTTCTTTTGTTCTGTGTTTTTGCCATTTTGCTTTC
>NW_022883982.1:0-19820 GCF_011952255.1 Bombus vosnesenskii | reverse complement strand
AATACGTTATAACGTTATACTGTATAACGTGATACGTTATTACGTTATTCTTTATAACGTAATACGTTATAAAGTTATACTGAATAACGTAATAAGTTATAACGTTATACTTTATAACGTAATACGATATTACGTTATTCTATCTAATGTAATACGATATAAAGTTATACTATAAAACGTAATACGTCATAACGTTATAACATATAGCGTTATACTATATAACGCAATACGTTATAACGTTATACCATATAACGTAATACGTTATAACTTAATTCTATGCAATGTCATACGTTATAACGTTATACTGTATAACGTAATACGGTGTAACGTTATACTATATAACGTAATACGTTATAACGTTATACTATATAACGTAATACGTTATTACGTTATTCTTTATAATGCAATACGTTACAAAGTTATGCTGAATAACGTAATAAGTTATAACGTTATTCTGCGGAACGTCATGCGTTATAACGTTACTCTATATAATGTAATACGGTATAACATTATACTATATGTTGAGGTTATTCGGTGTGTAAACAGAGAAAACACGTGGATAAATCGTAAGGTAGAAAATATATTTAAATAGAAGTGTAATAAGTAAAAATACAATTTGAGCTGGTCCAGATCCGCACGCTAGCTGTGTTACCTAATAACTGAAAACCCCGAAGCCAACGTCGCCTGTCTACTGTTTATGGCCTGACTTCGTCGCAGTCTTTTGTCTAAACGCTGTCGATGGCTTCAGAGCTTGAGAAAACTAAAAAAGACCAGATGTAGAGTTTTCTTGGAAGTGGTGACCACTTCAACACTATATAACGTAATACGTTATAACGTTATACTATATAACGTAATACGTTATTATGTTGTTCTGTATAACGTAATACATTATAATATTATACTATATGGCGTAATAAGTTATAACGATATACTCTATAACGTAGTACGTTATAATGTTACACTGCCTAACGTAATACGTTATAACATTATACTATATAAAGTAATACGTTATTACGATATTCTATCTAACGTAATACGTTATAAAGCTATACTACAAAGCGTAATACGTTATAACGTTATACCATATTGCGTTATACTATAGAACGTAATACGTTATAACGTTATACCATATAACGTAATACGTTATAACTTAACTCTATGTAATGTCATACGTTATAACGTTATACTGTATTACGTAATACGGTGTAATGTTATACTCTATAATGTAATAATTTATTACGTTATTCTATCTAACGTAATACGTTATAAAGCTATACTATAAAACGTAATACGTTATAACGTTATACCATATAGCGTTATACTATTGAACGTAATACGTCATAACGTTATACTGTATAACGTAATACGTTATTACGTTATTCTATCTAACGTAATACGTTACAAAATTATACTATATAACGTAATACGTTATTGCGTTATTCTATCTAACGTAATACGTTATATAATTAGACTATATATCCTAATACCTTATAACGTTATACCATATTGCGTTATACTATAGAACGTAATACGTTATTACGTTATTCTATCTAACGTAATACGTTATAAAGCTATACTACAAATCGTAATACGTTATAACGTTATGCCATATTGCGTTATACTATAGAACGTAATACGTTATAACGTTATACCATATAACGTAATACGTTATAACTTAACTCTATGTAATGTCATACGTTATAACGTTATCCTGTATTACGTAATACGGTGTAATGTTATACTCTATAATGTAATACGTTATTACGCTATTCTATCCAACGTAGTACGTTATAAAATTATACTATATAACGTAATACGTTATAACGTTATACTATATAACGTAATACGTTATTACGTTGTTCTGTATAACGTAATACGTTATAAAATTATACTATATAGCGTAAAAAGTTATAACGATATACTCTATAACGTAGTACGTTATAATGTTACACTGCCTAACGTAATACGTTATAACATTATACCATATAACGTAATACGTTATTACGTTATTCTACCTAACGTAATACGATATGAAGTTATACTATAAAACGTAATAAGTTATAACGTTATACCATATAGCGTTATACTATAGAACGTAATACGTTATAGCGTTATACCATATAACGTAATACGTTATTACGTTATTCTATCTAACGTAATTCGTTATAAAATTGTACTATATAACGTAATACGTTATAAAATTATACTACATAGCGTAATAAGTTATAACGTTATACTATATGAACTAATACGTTATTATGTTATTCTACATAACTTAATACGTTAAAAAGTTATACTGTATAACGTAATACGTTATAACATTATTCTGCGGAACGTCATACGTTATAACGTTATACCATATAACGTAATACGTTATAGCCTAATTCTATGTAATGTCATACGTTATAACGTTATACTGTATAACGTAATACGGTATAACGCTATACTATATAACGTAATACGTTATAACGTTATACTATATAACGTAATACGTTATTACGTTATTCCATCTAACGTAATACGTTATAAAGTTATACTATAAAACGTAATACGTTATTACGTTATACCATATGGCGTTATACTATATAACGTAATACGTTATAATGATTTACTACTTAACGTAATACGTTATAAAATTATACCATATAACGTAACACATTATAACGTTATACTGTATAATTTAATACGGTATAACGTTATTCTATAAAATGCAGTACGTTATAACGTTATACCATATATCGTAATACGTTATAACGTTATTCTGTGGAACTTCATAAGTTATAACGTTACACTATATAATGTAATACGGTATAACGTTATACTATATAACGTAATACGTTATTACGTTATTCTATCTAACGTAGTACGTTATAACTTAATTCTATGTAATGTCATACGTTATAACGTTATACTGTATAACGTAATACGGTGTAACGTTTTACTATATAACGTAATACGTTATAACGTTACACTATATAACGTTATACGTTATTACGTTATTCCTACTAACGTAATACGTTATAAAATTATACTATATAACGTAATACGTTATAACGTTATACTATATAGCGTAATACGTTATTACGTTATTCTTCATAACGCAATACGCTTTAAAGTTATACTGAATAATGTAATAAGTTATAACGTTATCCTGCGGAACGTCATGCGTTATAACGTTACTCTATATAATGTAATACGGTATAACGTTATACCTATATAACGTAATACGTTATAAAATTGTACTATATAACGTAATACGTTATAAAGTTATACTGTATAACATAATAAGTTGCAACGTTATTCTGCGCAACGTAATACGTTATAACTTAATTCTATGTAATGTCATACGTTATATCGTTATACTGTATAACGTAATACGTTATTACGTTATTCTATCTAACGTAATACGATATGAAGTTATACTATAAAACGTAATACGTTATAACGTTATACCATATAGCGTTATACTATATAACGTAATACATTATAACGTTATACCATATAACGTAATACGTTACAGCTTAATTCTATGTAATATCATAAGTTATAACGTTATACTGCATAACGTAATACGGTGTAACGTTATACTATATAACGTAATACGTTATTACGTTTTTCTATATAACGTAATACATTATAAAATTATACTACATAGCGTAATAATTTATAACGTTATACTATATAACGTAATACGTTATTACGTTATTTTATCTATCGTAATACGATATAAAGCTATACTATAAAACGTAATACGTTATAACGTTATACAATGAAACGTAATACGTTATAACGTTATACCATATAGCGTTATACTATATAACGTAATACGTTATAACGTTATACCATATAACGTAATACGTTATAACTTAATTCTATGTAATGTCATAAGTTATAACGTTATAATGTATAACGTTATACGATGTAACGTTATACTATATAACGTAATACGTTATAACGTTATACTATATAACGTAATACGTTATTACGTTATTCTATCTAACGTAATACGTTATAAAATTATACTTGTCGGAGATAAGGTTTCACCGGTGCCTTCCCTCTGTAACCTCGGGAAAATCCATAGAAACATTGTAATTCAAATCTACAGTTGTAGCTAAACGATTTGCCGTCATTCTAACCAATTGTATTTGTTTAAGTCTTGTGACAATGAGCTTGGGCTCAATTCGACAATTAGTCGCCGAACGTGGCCGCGGTCAACGGGACGAACTATCCATTTAACAAAGGCATTGAGTAATCCTATAGCACTCCTTAAAAGAAAGATTCGTAGCGGCACTTGGCAGTAAACATTCCAACGGTTTCTGTCCCGTAGCTTGCCACACGCAGATCCTATTCTCCGGGCAGGATGTTTACCAGTTTACCGTCATAAACACTAATATCTAGTTACCTAAAATCCTTCAACATATACACAGTCTTTGTCCCAGTTACGGGAAGACAGGAGAGACCTATTTTTCCACGAACGACGTCTCCCACTAGCAACCCTCCCTCAAGAGCAGCTAGCATCCTTTTCTAACTACCGATATGGAGAATTAGCAGCAACGTCATTTTCCCTTACTTTCCGAACGTAGGATATCCCCGACGAATCCGATGATCTCGTGTCCTTAGACACGCCCCATCATAGTTTTCCTCTGAGGTATCACCGGGACGGAAAGTCATTCTCTCTTTCGGTCTCATCGACAAAAAGGATTTACTCCTTACGGTCAGCGAATATTAACACAGAATCCGACTTAGATTTTTGCGAGTGCGTACGACTACCGTCCCGTTTTCCGCGGATTCGTTATTGAACCTAGGATCATTGTCATTAGTCTCTCGAGTATCTAATTACCACGGTTACTTGTCCGGTTCTATGGTAATCGCATTTGCACCAGTCAATGTCTTCTCTATTGCATAAGGACAATGTGTAATCCAAATGAAGATTAGTGTCACGCCCCTAACTCTAATTCTAATGTAAACCCGAAATTTAATCGGGTGAAAATTAGAATTTAAGGCTCGTAGCTATTGTTTGTTCGACCAATCGCGGGGAGACGTAGTCGCTAGTAGAGACGTCAACGGGAGTCGTAAATTCCCGTTACGATTATAACAATCGACACCTCGACTTGATCGATCCCCTGATTTCCGTTGAGATAATAGGGGTGATTGAGTTTGTATAACACTATGATTCACAGAATTATTAATTATATATTTCCAACACTTAGATTACACTGATGAGCATAGATAGGTAATCACTTATCGCACGAAGATAAGATAGATATGTACGTTAGAGCAGGGCTCTTATAATTGGATTTAATGTATTAGTGGACGTAGCACTATAAGATATTTAGCAGAGGAAACGTATGCTCGACAATACCGAGACCGACTCTCGCCTTATGCTTAGACTGCCCCGATAGGCATTAGCGTTACTACTTAGTAGTTGACTTTTCCAACGATGTAGAAGAAGTGAAGTTGAGTGACGATGCTGTGTCGGAGGAAAGCTAGTGATGGGTGTGTCTAGCGCACGGGATCATCGGATTTGTTCATGACATTTTAGGTCAGGAGGTGAGGCCAGTATACATTGCCTCGGATTGGACAAACGAAGGTTGGAGGACTAAGAAGGGCCTTAACCGCCCTCGATAGAAAGTTGCTGGTAGGAAGCATCGTACGTGAGAAAAGCTAACTTTCCCGTGTCAAGCCGCAGTAAACAATAGTCTTTGGAAACTGATTTAGAAAAGACATTTGTTGGGTCTGAAGGACTTTAGCAGGCAAGTGACTCGGGTGTATGACGGGTGCTTAAGGCTATTGAGGGTACGCCGTACGGAAGAGCGGACATCTGGTGTCCGTCTGGCCCGCGGTGTATGACCTGGGCCAGGCAGAGAGTCGCCCGGCGTAACAACGATTCTTCGATTGAATTAGCCATCGTTTTACACAACAGAGATTATATTTACGCGAATATACAAGATTTTACAAAATATTATGAATATTGAGTTTAATGAATGATAAGATTAACAAATGATAAGTTTAACTAATGATTCCAAATGAATCCACGGTCAACGGGATAACTCTTTACTATGCGTAGAATAATTTTAAACACAAAAAAATACGATTGCTGAGACACTCGGTAAATTGCTCGATGTATCACTTTCCAAGGCGATCACACGAATGAATATCTGATGAAAATCTTTTCCGCTATACGACTGCATTTGTTTGTTATCTGCTCGCTGGAGACATCGAGAAGGTTCCAATCGTTGTTGCTAGGCAATTTCGGTCAAAAGTTTGTTGTATACTCTTTGGAAACATCGAGAAAGATCCAAACGCCGTTACTAGGCAGTTTCTGTTTGGAGATTGATTCCTAATACGTGTGTCCCATTATATCGACATCTTTAAAGTACAATTCTATGTGATTTCTAGGGAGAACAATACAACCGATCCACACCTTCGTCAGGCAAAACGTGTATCCCGTGACCGTGGCTACGTTCGGCGACCAGTTGTCACCTCGAACCCACTTTCGCTATCACAAATATCGAACAATTACAAATGACAACAATTGCTTAATTACAGCTATGATAAAATCTAGGTTAAAGCATTAGAAGATTTTCCCAAAATTGCAAAGGGAAGGCTCTGGTTTTCCTTTCATCTCCGACATATATATATGTCGGGTTTACATTACAATTAGGGTTAGGGGCGTGAAACGAATCTTCGTTTGGATTACACGTCGTCATTATGCAATAGAGAAGACATTGGCTAGTACAAATACGATTATCATAGAACCGGACAAGTAACCGTGGTAATTAGATACTCGAGAAACCAATGACAATCATCCTAGGTTCAATAACGAATCCGCGGTCGACGGGATGATAGATGAACGTACTCACAAAATCTAAGTCGGACGCGTAATATTCACCGGTCGTAAGGGGTTACTCTTTTTCATCGATGAGATCGCGAACGGGAATGACCTTCCCGTCCCGATGATGCCACAGAGGAAAACTATAATGGGGTGTGTCCAAGGACACGAGATCATCGGATTCGTCGAGAAAAGCCTTCGTTCAGAAAGTAAGGGAAATTGGCGTTGCTGCTAATTGGTCAATCTCCATATCGGTGGTTAGAAAAAGATGTTAGCCGTCCTCGAGGGAAAGATGCTAGTGGGAGACGCCGCTCGTTGAAAAATAGGTCTCCCCTATTTTCCCGTAGTTGGGACAAAGACTGCTTGCCTGTTTGAAGGACTTTAGTTGACTAAATCTTAAGATTTATAACGGGCCCTCGAGCTAGCTGAACATGTACTGCGGAGACGCATCGACATCTGGCAATCATCTTGCTCGAAGAATAGGGTCTGCATGTGGCGAGCTACGGGACAGAGACCGTTGGAATGTTTACTGTCGAGTGTTACAACTATTTCCTTTTTAAGGAGAGCTATAGAATTATTCCATGCCTTTGTTAGACAAAGCGTTCATCCTGTGACCGCGGCTACGTTCGGCGACTGGCTGTCGCCTCGAGCCCAAGCTCATTATCACAACTCTCGAACAATTACAATCGGATTGAATAACTACAATCGTTCAATTACAGCTATAGTAGACTCTAGGTTTCAATGTTGCGGGATTATACAAAATTCCAAAGGCTCCGGTGTTCTTTCATCTCCGACATATATATGGAATGTTGTAATATTTTCGAAAATCAGGCGATCGATTTGTGAAAACTCAACAATCGATTGTCTAAGTCTTCTCTTTCTCCCTCTGGCTCTTAACTTGCTTTTTTCTTTGTTCAATCTTCGCTTCTCCAAGTCCTGTTTTATTTTCTATCCCAAGTCCCCGTCCTCCTCTATTCATATCGTTCGACCGACTCCCAGTACACACAGTGAAAGTCAAACCGTCGGTTGATATTCTAAATTCTATAGAATTTACATATATATAATGTTTATTGCCTAAGAAAAATATAAATTACATATGTGTATTCACAATAAACAACGAATTTCTATTTGAAAGTTTTTTTTTATTTATTTATTTTGATTTTACAATTTGTCCAGTAGGACATTTGGTAAAATGTTGTAGCTGTATACTAATATAACATGTGGGTGGCTACCCCCAGCGGGGTACCACCATCGTGTTTGTTGGGTTATGTCCTCTGTGAGATCGGCTGGGTGTTTCCTTTTTAATCTTCTTTTTATGCTTGATGTGTCGACCGTTTCCGCTGCCAGCCGATTTAGGTGCGTTGCTATTCTTTCTCCGTACCTTCTTGCACTTTTGTTGATCTCCTCCTTGACCGTTGGTATTCCCAGGTCTTTCCGAATGTCCTCGTTTCTAACGTACCATGGCGCGTTTACTATTGTTCTGAGTATTTTAGATTGCGATGCCTCTATTTTGATTATATGGCTCATTGCTGCTGTTCCCCATAGTGTTATTCCGTACGTCCAGATTGGTTTTATGACCATTTTATATATTTTTAGTTTGTTTTCTATGCTTAGTTTGGATTTTCGACTTGTTAGCCAGTACATTTGTCTCCTTGCCATCTGTATTTTGTCTATTGTTGCTGTAATATGCTGTTTCCATGTGAGTCGTGTATGTAAATGGAGTCCTAGGTATTTGACTTGCCTTGTTTGTATTATGTGTGTGCCGTTTAGTTCAATGTTTGGTGGTTTCTGTTTTCGCAGTGTGAATGTAATATGTTTGCATTTATCGGGGTTTGCTTTGATTTGTTTCGCTTGAAGCCACTTTTCTATTTTTGTGATATGTTCTTGTAGTAATGTAACTGCTGTTGCAGGGTTAGTACGCCTGACTAGTACAGCTGTGTCATCCGCGAATGTCAGTATTTTGCTATTGTTAGTTGTTGGTATGTTGGCCGTGAATAATTTATATAAAATTGGTCCTAGGACGCTTCCTTGCGGAACTCCTGCCTTGATTTCTTTAGCTTCCGAGTGTGTCTTTTTGATTTTTACTATGAAGCTTCTGCTGCTTAGGTATGATTTGATTAGTTGATATATCTGCCCCGAGAACTGTTTCCTGATTGATTGTAGTAGGCTAGTGTGGTTTATTTTATCGAATGCTTTTTCGATGTCCATAAAGAGTGCCGTGCAGTATTGTTCTGTTTCCAGCGCCTGTAGGATTTCATTGACGAGTCTTTGCGTTTGTTTTATTGTGGGGTGTTTGTTTCTGAATCCGAATTGGTGATCCGGTATTAGATGGTTCTTCTCTATTATTGGTTTTATCCGGTCGTAGATTATTTTCTCTACTATCTTAGAGAACACCGGAAGTAGTGAGATTGGTCTGTAGGACTTGGTTTCGTGTGGGTCCTTGCCTGGTTTGGGTATCATTATGATTTTTGCCAGTTTCCAAGCTTTTGGAAAGTATTGTATTCTTAGTATTGCGTTTACTATTATTGTGGTTTGTCTTATCGCTTTTGGCGGAAGGTTTTTCAAGATTTGGCTGTTAATTAGGTCGATTCCTGGTGCTTTATTGTTTTTTGTTTCCTCAATTATGTTTCTGATTGCTTGTGCGGTTGCTTTGGGTATGGTGATTGTCAGTTGGTGTACTAGTAGTTAGCGCATCCTCGTCCGTATGACTATTGTGGTTGCTATTGTTGATGTTGTGTGGAGTGAATGTGTTGCCTAGGTGGTTGGAAAATTCTTCAGCTTGCTCTTCGTTGCTTCTTGCCCATGTGTTGTCTGCTCTTCTGATTGTTGGTACCATTTTTGTTGTCTTCTTTATTTTTTTGTGACTTTCCATAGGGAGTAATTGTTGTTTTCGTGAGCAGATAGTGACTCGATGAACTTTGTGAACTCGTTGTTGTGCTCTTTTATTTTGTTCTTTATTTATTTTGTGAGTTTGTTTAGGTGTTTTTTTTTGTTTTCTTTTGTTCTGTGTTTTTGACATTTTGCTTTCGCTTTTCTTTTTTCTCTAATTTTTTCGAGGATGTCTAGTGGAACTGTTTTTGTTTGTCTGTTGGTTGTTTCAGGTATAGTGGTTGCCCTTGCTGCTTCTTGGATAGTTTCTGTGAGTGTTGTTACTGCTTGATCGATGTGTTCAGGTGTTTTCAGTGGGATGTTGCAGCTGATTTTGCTCTCTATTATTTCTTTGAATATTTGCCATTTGGTGGTTTTATTGCATAGCTTTTCTGTGCTGCTGTAAAGTATTGGTTTGTTTCTGTATGAAATTATTATGGGCGTATGTCTGGAGCTAAGCTCGAGGCTGGATGCTATGTTTAGTTTATTTGCGTTTAGTCCCTTTGTAACTGCAAAGTCTAGCAGGTCAGGTATTTTGCTCAGGTCTGTCGGCCAGTATGTCGGTCTTCCTGTGGATAATATATTGAGGTTATTATTTCTGATGTATCTTTCCAGGGTTCTGCCTCGAGGTGTGGTGATTCTTGATCCCCATAGCGTGTGCTTTGAGTTATAGTCTCCCGCAGCAATATACTTGTCACCTAAGTGTCGGAAGTAGTCTTCTCACATTTGCGTTATGATTTTGTGTCGCGGCGGTACGTATACTGCTGACAACTGCAGTTGGTTGCTGTTAGTCTGTACGGTAACGGTGGTTGCTTGTATATGTTCCTTACTGACCTGGCTGTGTAGGTGATGTTTAATGTCGTTTTTTATTACTACTGCCGTCCCTCCGTGTACTTTCCCTGAGGGATGCTTGGTGTCGTATATGGTGTAGTGCGGTATTTTTATGTAGCTTTTTATTGTGAGGTGTGTTTCTGAGACGAGTAGTATATCGGTGTTACTGCTGGACAGGAATGTTTTAGTTTCTAGGGCCCTTTGTTGTAGGCCGTTAGAGTTCCAGGCTGCTATTTTGAGGCTTCTTGATATAGGACACGGGTTTCCGCCGTTTGGCTATAGGCGTAGCCGTTCGTAGTTTTCTCTTCCCCACTTGCCGCACTTCTCCGGAGCACTGTTGCACACGCCCGTTTAGCTCGGCTGCTCGGGCAGAACTGTTTGAAAGTGGTTCTGGTAAAAGTGCCGTTACGCGACGGCACGACGTAGCCATACCATATTTTGTGTTGGGTTTACATTTTTAACATTACAGTTTGTAATTTAATTTAAGCCGTTTAAAAACCGTACTTTTACACGATATTGTCTTTTCTTTCTTTTTCCGTCCTGAAAATTTGGTCGCAAAACAGGACAGATCGGTGGCCTATTTTTACTTCTTGTGGGGCTGTGTGAGCGGCGGGCGAAGGAGGGGGAGAGGTGGAGCATGTCATGAAATGGTCCTTGCGCAGTAATCGCGTACAGATACCGCCCATAGGCTCAAATCTTAACCAATTACTGAGCAATATTAATCCGTCCTCGTCACTATCTAAGCGGTCGCCGTAGAATTCGATAACGTTCACTCGTCATTCGTATGCGGTACGCAGTAGAGTGCGCGTTGTACATGAATTTACTGAAAGTTTTAATTTTTCTATCTAGAAAATTAACTTTCTATATTAAGTTTCTATAAAAAGAGATTGATTTAACGTGGATAGAGTTTTTATACATAAAGGTTTATAAAATAAAAAGACATTCGCACGCGTAGTAGCTTTGTGTAAATAATTGTAACCTAAAAATTTGTTCAATAATAGATAGGGTAATGCAGTAACCGGACAGGAAACTATTCTTCATATAAAGGTAAGTGAACACAAATATATTTAACCTTCTTATTTTAGGTGGCTTTTCATTTTTATTACATTTTTCGTTTCTATATACATAACATGTAGAAAACCTGTAGAAATCTTGTCGTATTGAACTACATAACTTTTGTATTTTCTCCGGTAACAATTTCGTCTTAATGTCCATAACTGTATTCCGAGCTATGAAAAATAAGCGATCGCTAGTTGTTTGCGCTAGTCGTTCGATTTTTGTCAAGCCGACTGGAAGTTAGGCTGTTCGCTTATGCTAATACAGTGCCAAACGGAAATATTGGCATAACCCGGATCATCGTACAAAATTTTTTTGTAAAATATAGCTTTCAACTCCAAAGTTTAAGTATGCCATGAATCATGAAGTTTAAAAATGTTTATAACAAAGAAAAAACATAAAAGTACTCCTGTACAATGAGTTTTGGAAAACATTGATCGATGAACCGTTAATCTTATAAAGTGGAAAATCATCCAGCAGAGTTTTCATGTGACAGTTTTCTTTTTTAAATTTTCGTCTCGTTCGCCATTATCGCAATCGAATAAATTTTGCTCATTAGATAAATGTTGGAATTCACTAGCAGAAAAAGGGCAATTTCCTGGAAATACGTGTATTTTCATCTTTTTTTGCTTAATTCAGTTAAGCAGTGTACAATTATTTTTTACATAACAAACGATAATGCTTAGACTTGTCACGACTTCGAAATGATTCTCATTGTTTGCGCTTATGCTCGGAATAATTGTGCTTAGTAATTTCGTGGTCAATACCGTAATCTACTATATATGCATGAAAGTAGCGAGTTAATTGATTTATTAATTAAAATTTTAAGAATAAATTATTTTTGGAGCTACGTAAGTCCTTTTCAGAGAAAGAAGGATTAACGCTAATTGGCCTCTGAATCTTCCATAGACATATGTAATAGAAATAAATAAAATTTTTACTAAATAAATAATATACAATTTTCGGGCGATATCTTCTCCCCGCGTTCTAATTATATTTTCAATTATTTTGATTTTTCTAAGTGCACTCTTACGCATCCTTGTATATGCAACCCTTCCCTTATTCCCATTCCTGTTAATATTAGTTGTTTTTAAAGCTTTTGTTTCATTCATTTTATTAGCTATCATTTTGTATCAAATTCAAGAATTTTCGTTGGCAGAAATTTAAGGTAAATGCATTTTATGATATTTAAGGAAACTTATTCTTGTTATTATTATTATTATTAACAAGTTCCATTTATTCGTTATCTTCCCTAATCATTATTTACTGTTACGATCCGGTTTTGATCTTCGGTATTCGTAACCGTTACTTATTATTCTCGATTTCGGGCCCTAGCTTTCTCAAATTGACGCTTGAATCAAAACTGTAGTTGCTGCCACCAGAAATAGTCGTTAAACTATTTCAATCAGTTCGACTCTCGTTCGTTATTTTCGAACCAAGGCTAACGACTGAATGGAATAGATTGAAAACTTGTCGCGCCTTTCTAAAGTGCAACGCTATTTTTAATTTTCAAACTGTCATATTCTTGATATTCTAATTCGTTGATATGACTGTAGGAGTAGCATTAACTATTGTATTAATACGACTGGTAAATAAACTCCACGTTCCAGCTTAGCTGCTGTGGGTAGGAGAGTACTAGCGCGGGAAGGATTAAAGTTTTCTAGGAATAAATAAATAATTTCAATGTCTCGTAACTGGTAATTTATTCGATTTTATTTACTTATATATTTATTATCAAAATTCTGATCTTAATTCTCTATGTAGTTTATAAAACGAGAATAATTATCGCTTTCCTAAACTATTGGCAATGCAGCCCTAGATCGCGTTCGGGTATAGGTGAGTTCGATGGATAAAACTAACTTCTGTTTGTTCTGTGTCACTCGCTGGTATAACCTCTACCTCTACGATTCCTTCTTGCTTTTGGCATTTCTTTTATGTGTATTGTCGATCGCACTTCAGAAATATTGTTGTAGATGACTTTTGTAGACAATGTTTGATCGTGAAATGTATTAGACGAGATTGCTCGTTGTTGAAATTGTCGAATATATTTAAAATAATTGAATAAATATGTATGCAAACCATAATCGCTAAGACGCCCGTACAGTGTATAAGTCGCAAAGTAAGATCGCTAATAAATATTCGATAGATAACTGGTTGATAACTCTCGATAATTAAATTCTTTTCGGTTGCGTCCGTTTATTTATGCTGATCGGGAGAGAACCGGAAAATCGAAGTCTTCTACGTTTGACGGTTGAACGAAGCGGCGACATTGTTTTGCCCGGATATTATTTGTTCTTACATTACTTGGAACCTAACGGTCTTGATACTCCGAGGCAAAACAACAACATCATTTAAATTGTGTTCTGACTCATGTGCCGCTACATCACCCCTACCAGTGATAACGTTTTTATTAAGTTAAACTTTTGAAATATTTACAGAGTTTCTATTTGTCATCGTTATTTTCTTTTTTTTTTTTTAATTATCGATACACCCGATCCGACAATTTACGACGTCTAACCGAAACCTGCCGGGAACTGATCGATAAAGCGGACCCTACGTCCGGACCGCGCAACATACCTATTCCTGGAGTTTTCTTCCGCGATTCGATCACTGCTTGCGCTGTTTTCGTCGTTCGCGTTCGCCTGATCTACCGGAATTAGTATGTCAAGAGATACGGCGATTTTTCCTTATACTACAAACGCCGGTTTTAGACGGTCTGTGGAAACCGTTACGTCGCGATTATTAATTTCGGCGGTGTAATTTTTTCGCCTCTTTTTATGACTTCAAACGTTCCGTCATACGGCGGCTGGAAAGGGCCCCCTATCGCGTTATGACATAAGAAAACATACGGTTTCTAATTCTAAGAAAACGAAAATTTTCTTTTCGCCATGATGCGTGACCGGATGCGGCCTGACCTTCCCCATCCCTTCTTTAAGCCGGTTCGCGTCCTCCGAGTTGGCCTGCTGCTCGGTTGCTATGAAAAAATTCGCCGGCAATCGTATGCCGGTGCCGTAAATCATTTCGGCTGCCGTTGTGTTTAAGTCCTCCTTTATCGCGGTTCGAATGCTTAATAATATAATGGGTAAAATGTCGATCCAGTTGCTCGTGTCGAGACACTTTATCGCCGCTTTTAATTGTCTGTGTAGGCGCTCTAGCATCCGAGCTATCCAAGTGGAAAGGACGGCCGAAGCAACGGTTGGCGCTTCCATATCGACGATGGGAGTGGCTTCGGGCCAACGCGAGAAACGATCGATACACTTTGGATAATATCCATAACCTTGTGAATATGGCATGACGATAATATCTAGTGTATGTGTTGGAACCGGCCTTCTAACGTTTTGAACGTTCCGACATGCTAGGATACGTGCCTGGTGACTTTGCAGCGTTAACATGGTATACACTGTCGCGCCCAAGTTCGACAACCTTTATTAATGGACGGCCAGACGAAACGTGTTGTCACCCATTTTTGCGTAGCGCGTATTCCCGGATGGGAAAGTCTATGTAACGACTGAAATACGGCGCGACGTAACGGTTCCGGTACGTACGGTCGCGAGGTTTCGTTCGTGAGATCGCAATAAATTCCGACATCCGGATCGGGAAATCGTATTTTTGTCAATTGCAGCGCGCTAGAGCCGGACTCAGTGATTTCGCGTAGCTCGGTATCGTCTTCTTGCGCTGCGGCTAACGTTTGATGATGGACGGATTTCCCGATCGCTTCTATTCGTGGTAGAGTATCGGTTACGTTATTGTCTACCCCTTTAATGTGTCGGATATCGGTCGTAAATTGTCCTACGTAGTCTAAGTGTCCAAACTGTCTCGGCGAACACTTGTCGGGATTTTGATCAAACGCGTATACGTTTATATACGCGTATACGTACGCGTAGGGGTTTGTGATCAGTATAAATCGCGAAATCTCTCCCTTCGACAGCGTGCCTGAATCGTTTCACCGCGGTGTACATCGCGAGTAATTCTCGATAGTATGCGTTCTACTTTCGTTGCGCGGGGGATAGCGATTTCGTCATGAAACCTAGGGGTTGCCAAGTATCGTTGACGCGCTGTTCAAGTACCGCTCCTATGGCGTTATCGGAAGCGTCGACCTTCTCCTTGCTGGTAGAGGGACCAATATTCCTGGTCTGTAAGGTTGCTCTGTTGACGAGAGCAGCCACCTCCGTATTGTCACTCAGAGCGGCTCTTAACTTGACCGCCACCTCGTTCACCGCCACCGACCTGTCGAATTCAATGAATATATGGCCGGCTCTCGTTTTACGCACCCCCATAGCTCCTTCCAAGGTGCTCCTAGCCGCCATTATTTTCCTATAAACTTGAAGACATTCACAGCCTTCTTCAACTTTATCTAGAATGGCTTCCTTCCATCTCCTATTCCTTGTTACGCCTCTCTCTTCGATAACAACCTGCCGATTGTTACCCGGACGCACCATAGGGATAGCTTGCTCTAAGGGAGCCCTCCTCTCCCTTTTCCTTCTTTCTATCCTCATCCAACCTTCAGAATCCTCACTATAATCCTGTTCACTCCTTACCTTCCTGATTTTCCTCCCACACGCCTCGGCGTATGTGGCCTCTCCTCTTCGGGGCCTCTTAAGTTCCACTACTCTCATTGTTTCGGCCGGCGATACCACTTTGTTCCAAGGAAGACAGAATGCCTTTAATCAAATTTCCTATCTCCCTAATCCCCTCATCCTTATCTTTATCCAACTGAAATTTTTTGACTGAAACATTCAACATCTGCGCTGCACCCGCCAAGGCTTGTATGAACCATTTCAGCTCAGCCCTGGAGATCATATCGACCCGACTTTATTCCTTCATAATAGGAACTTACACCGAGCCGACCGTACATACTTTTAAACGATGCCGCATCGACGAGGCGAACCACCACATATGTTCGACGCGACCCGCTAGCGCATGCGTCCTAACGTTACCCATCACGTAAATGGCGTCAGTTCTACACACGTGCGCGTCTTAATAGTAAATTTATTACGCGTATTACCGCTTCAAAAAATAACGTCATCGCGAGTGTTATAATAACTCCGCTATAATTAAAGAAACGAATCTTACTCGCATGGCCGCTCGAACCTGCAATATCTACGGCGGATAGTGAAGCGTTCCCGGAAAGTGCAAGTGCGTGTTAGTATTTAGTGAATATTAATTAATTCATTATTTCTACAAAGCTCATTATCGCTTATGCATTTCCCGCAACGCGCGAATATCTTACATTACACGTTCCTCAGTGTGCTGTTTGTTCATAATGACAAGGTGAAATACGACAACAAAGTCGAACGCTACCGCTGATATCGCTATATACGCTAATATCGTCGCGTCAGTTATGGCGCGTTTTGACTCGCGGAATCTCTTTTCATATTTAGCCATCAGATATAGCGCGATGAAATAAGGGAATACAGAGGTTAGGACAATTATCTAGTTTACTATTCGACGGAATTTTACTGCAAGTAATTTTTAAGTTATTTGTTTCTTGTTACTTATTGTTGTTTATTTGTTTCGCTTTTCGTTAATATTCCAAATTCTCTTTTCTCGTCGCCTTTTTAGCACTAACAATAAGCGTTGAGAGTAATCTTGATATGAACAGGATGATCAGAATTTTTACACGAAACGCAACAAGGTTGATTTGTGTTATCCTTACTTTCTTCGATACAGAAATCTGGATCAATACTTGCATCTGGATCGTAATTCATCGTTGAATTTAACGCTGCGACAGTCCGTTGCAATTAGAAGCAACATGACCCAAACGTTAGCAGGTCTTACATTGCATTTCGTTTGTCACATCTAATTTTTGGTGAAAAGTGAAGGCAAAATACTGAAAATCAACCGAAGATCAGAAATTGAAGAAAATATCAGGCTGGCTTTTGACACTAATCTCACCAGGCCCGGTCAAATAACTGGTTTAAAAAGTTGAGAAATCAATTAATCGGAGAATATAAAAATTCACGTAAAGCTAAATGAACAAAAGATATAACGATAAATGTACAATTTTAAATTAGATATTTAAACCAGTCATTTGACTAGGGGTGGTGAGGTTAGTGTTAATTAAATAGGTTAGTAGTCGTTGAGCGACATTTTGAATATTCATTCGTATAATAATTATTAAAATAACTTTTCTTCGTTGATTCCTCCACCATAATTAATTTCCATTATTTATATCCTTCATTACACATTTCTTAATTCCCCGTTCATTCAGGATATTTCTAAGAATAAAAATCATTAGATCGGTCAAAACTTCAGGTACTACGTCGTGATAATAAAAATGATATAGAGAAAATATCAATGGACTTCAAATTTTCAACCGTGAAAAAATTATTCTCTTACTACATTTTGGACTTAAAAGTAAATATCGTTCCACTTTTATTATTTTTATATTAGTATTAAAAGCGAATACGCACTCAAAAAGCGCTTAAGACTTCATCTGCATACTGTGTCATTGCGGAACAGTAATTTTAAGTAATTTTTCACTTTCTCCATGCTGTTGTTTCAATCTTGCTTTGTTTAACGAAATTAAGATTATAAAGTAAGGTAACTAAAGTAATACGTTAGACAAATGTGTCTGTGATGTTGCCAGTAGGGCTACGAATTATTGTACGATATTTGTAAATATCGACGTAGAGAAAGAATTGTGCTGCGCAATTCGAAAGATTCCCGCTGCGTAATTCGAAAGAAAGTGCTTCGTAGAATAGGAATGTTTTTGTTGATGTATACATTTCTTTGTCTAGATCGTTAACTGTGTAGCTGCTTGTGCCACCGGCTCTTGTGTCCCCACTTCCCTCGCCACTTTGGTAGTTGCTATGCGAAACTAACGTACAAGGAGTCATTTAGTCGTCTCATTTCGTACCGATAACGTCGATAGCGTTGCGTCAGGTTTGTAACGTATTATAACCTATTGGTGGCGTCGGTCTTTTATTACTCTAATAATTTAATCCAATTAAATAATCACACGCGAAAATAATAAAATTTTATCACATAATTTTGTACGCGAAGTTAGAGTTCTTGTTCGCCGATTATAATTTTAACGCTCACGGTAATGTGATCCTTTTTCATATTCTTTTGAATATTCTTTTTCGGTATTAGAGTCAGTGCATCTCTCAAGAGGACAAAGCTTCTGCAGGAGCTCAAGAATGTAAGTAGTTTTAAATATTGTATTTCAGTTTGTTCTCTCATACAATAAATTTATTATACAATAAAAATGATTGATAATTTAGAAAACTGTAAATGCCCTCTTTAATTGAAATAAAGTCTTAAAATCTTAACATTAAAGTACAATAAAATTGGCTGATACGCATCAAAAATCACTGAATATGTTGTTCTCAAACTTTTATATTAGAGTTCCAATTTACATATTTATTAGAGTTTAGTCTTTATTGTTGCTAAAGTTTCGCGTTTGTTATTATGTGTTACCGATTTTAATATCTTATGTTTTGTTATAGACATATCACTACTTCAACTTCGTCATCTTCTTCAGGAGTGTTCTAACAGTGGCACAAAGGCCAAGTATGTAAGTATTTTTACATACTTACTTTCAGTTATGTCTATTCTGTATATTTTTCTTTGATCACTATCAATGCAGAAATACAATTTGACTGAAAATTTAGGAGGATAGCATTTTCTGAGGTTATTTTTTCGTTAAAATAAAATAAGAGTTAAAGTCTTAATACCGAGTTATAAAACAAATGACTAACATACTACAGATTATTTTAGATTTTACACATTCATGTTAGAGTCTCAGTTTTTATACTTATCAAATTTTATTAGAATTTCAATCTTTATTATTGCTAAAGTTACTAAAGTTAATAAACCTTCATTTTTCATTATCTCCAACTTTTCAAATAGTCAGCGATCACTCATCCTGTTTTGTTTCGTAACAGATTTTTCGCAGTCTGTATTTCTATTATTAGCCTTTCAACGGTTCCTGTCTGATGTTAGTCTCCCGGATGAAATTCGCTGGGATAGCGCAGCATCCACGGTAACGTTCTCTGTTTGTCTGCTTCGAACGGTGAGTCGCAGGCATTTCTGTTCTTCTGGTCACTCAATTATGCCGTAGGATAAAAGACCCGAATCGGCACGGGTGACTGGTTGTATTACGTAGAATTCTTTGCGAGCATAGTGAACGCGGGTATCTTTTATACCCGTGAGTAGTAACGCTCTTTATTTCAAATTTATTAGTTTAAGATAGGTCTTCTTGCACAGCGCGATGATAATAATTAGTTTT
>NW_022883981.1:0-26556 GCF_011952255.1 Bombus vosnesenskii | reverse complement strand
ACAATACGAATCATATTAATCTCGCAATGACAGTGACGTCAATATTCCCCAGTGAGAGTGATGGACGTTCATCAGAAGAGCTATTTAACGTCCCAATGGAACAATCCATGCAATCGAAGATATTGAAATGCATTGAAAAGCTTTATTCAGATAATCCGGAAGTACGAGGCTGAGGACATCTCATGCGTAAGTTATTTTCGATTAATATACATATCGTAAAGCTTTTAAACGATAAAATTCCCGTCGATAAACCGTCCAACGTATATCGACGATGACGTGATTTCAGTAACGCTTCAAATATCAAATTACGTAACACTTACTTAATATAGAGAAGACGCCATTTTATCTTTGTATCATCACAGGAGATCATAGTAAGCAAATTAAATGTACATTGGGATGACGTTATAGGCCTAGAGGAATGTAAAACCGCTGTTAAGGAGGCCGTTGTGTATCCCCTTAAGTATCCTATCTTTTTTGATGGCCCGTTTTCCCCTTGGAAAGGTATTTTGCTGTACGGCCCACCTGGTACAGGTAAGATACTCGTATTCTTTTCATTTCTGTACGTGTTTACAAGAAATATACAAAACAGGGAAAACGAAGTTAGCGAAGGCAGTCGCGACAGAATGCCATTGCACCTTTTTTTAACATAACTGCCAGCTCATTGGTCAGCAAATGGAGAGGCGATTCCGAGAAGTATATACGGGTAAGTTGCTTTGTCTATGTAAGTCTCTTTGTTCCTTTGTCTATGAAGGAGAGATTCTAGGTATAAAAAGATTTGATTTTATTTTTCGTCATTTATATATAAATAGAATAGTTGTTTGGAAAACGAAATGATATCATATTCGTGATGAGGCAATGAATTTAAGGAATTTCGAATATAATATTTAATGAATAATACATTTGTTAAACTGAACAGGTTTTATTTGAACTTGCCGATAGTCATTCGCCTACAATTATTTTTATCGGCGAGATTGACTGGATCGCCACAAATAAAGGAGACTGTATATTGTCTGAACCTGCAAAGAGATTCGGATCAGAACTTCTTTCTAGATTGGATGGATTAGTGTCTAATGAGAATTCTAATGTAGTTCTTCTAGCTACAACTAATTCCCTTTGGTACGTATATCACGTTATTTCAATGTTTTCTAAGTAGAAAATATCGTAATATTTCTCCAAATTCCAAATATGTTATTGTGTTGTTTGAAGTATTCCTTCATTATTATTAGTATAATAGAACGATAATATTTATTGTAAATATGTTATTAGGGGCATTGATGCAGCTTTACCCAGGCGTCTCGAAAAGCAAATATACGTATCATAACCCAATGAAGTTGCTCGACTTGGTATATTCAAATTATACCTTAGCAACCACTTATTAGAAAATACAGATATTGTAAACCACATAGTAAAATGTACTGAAAGATATTCTTGTGCAGATATAAAATTGCTTTGTAAGCAAGCGTGGCTACTAGAAATAAGCCCGATATGGGGGAGACTTGAAAAGAAAGAAACACCTGTTACCACTTTGAAATATGAATTAAAAAGTTATGAAATATTAGCAAAATTGTTAAAAAAAATGTCACCTACAGTTATGCAAATAGATAAATATGATACGTGGAACAAATAAATACGCAATCGTAAGGACAGATATTGAAAAATATAAATAAATGGATTATCGTTCGAGAAATCATTCGCATGTGTGTGCATGTGTGTGCGCGCATGTGTGTCATGTGCGTGCGTGTGTGTGCGTGTGTGTGCGTGTGTGTGCGCGCACGCGCTATAGGCTAAGTTTAAAATGTTCGGTTGTATTATATCCTTGTATTATATATGTCGGAGATGAAAGGAAAACCGGAGCCTTCCCTTTGCAATTTTGAGGAAGCCTTCTAATGCTTTAGTCTAGATTTTATCATAACTGTAATTAAGCAATTGTCATTTGTAATTGTTTGATATTTGTGAAAGCGAAAGTGGGTTCGAGGTGACAACTGGTCGCCGAACGTAGTCACGGTCACGGGATAAACGTTTTGCCTGACGAAGGTGTGGATCGGTTGTATTGTTCCCCCTAGAAATCACATAGAATTGTACTTTAGAGATGTCGATATAATGGGACACACGTTGTATTAGGAATCAATCTCCAGACAGAAACTGCCTAGTAACGACGTTTGAATCTTTCTCGATGTTTCCAAACAGTATACAACAAACTTTTGACAGAAATTGCCTGGCAACAACGATTGGAACCTTCTCGATGTTTCCAGCGAGCATATAACAAACAAATGCAATAGTATAGCGAAAAAGATTTTCATCAGATATTCATTCGTGTGATCGCCTTGGAAAGTGATACATCGAGCAATTTACCGAGTGCCTCAGCAATTGTATTTTGTGTTTAAAATTATTCTACACATAGTAAAGAGTTATCCCGTTGACCGTGGATTCGTTTGAACCCCGGAACATTGTTAATAGCGTTAATTAAATTCATTATTCGTGAAACCTATTGTTACGCCGCCTAAAACATCTGCACGCCAGCCCGCGCGACCGGACAACAACCGACCTGCGTAACGTCACTTCGACCCTCAATAAACCTAAGGACCCACCATAACTTTCACTTCCCTGTATTGTTTCGCCATCCGTTTGTCTTGAAGAATTTCTAAAGCTTAAAAATATTCTCGAAACACAGTCGGTTTAGAGAGATCCTTGGGTTTATTAGTCGCACTTAAAACACGGAGAAAGCGGGTATGTACCCATTAGGAAAATCCGAATAGCCCTGTAATAAAACAAGTTAGGTTTTTCTCACGCACACAGTCATCTATTCACCACGATGGTAGGAGACTCCCTACTCATCCCTTCGAGCAGTAGTGCAGGTCATGACCAATCGACACCGCGGTTCGTTACCCTCACTTTTCCTAACGAAAGTGGGACCAACGAATCCGCGTTCTTTAGGCACAGGGGCACACCCACACCGAACTTTTCTTCCGTATTAAAAAACAGAGCGACAGACAGTCTAAAAACTAACGCCTAACGCGGCAGTCTACACATAGCGCGAGAGTCGCATACTTCACGCATATCTTTTGTCGGTTCTCGGTGTTGTCGAACATACATCTTCTCTCCTAAAAATATCATAGTGCTAAGTCCATTAATACATTAATTTCCATTATAAGAGCCCTGCTCTAGCGTACATATCTACCGCATCTTCGTGCGACAAGTTGTTAACTATTTATTTCTCTACGTCAGTGTAATCTAAGTGTTGGAAATATATAATTTATAATTCTGTGAATCACAGTGTTATACAAACTCAATCACCCCTTATTATCTCAACGGAAATCAGGGGATCGATCAATTCGTGGTGTCGATTGTTATAATCGTAACGGGGATTTACGACCCCCGTTGACGTCTCTCCTCGCGATTACGTCTCCCCGCAATTGGTCGAAATTTACACCTATCAATCGTTAATCTCATTATACGTTAAATTCATTATTCGTAAGACATATTATTCGGTCCTCTTATTGTTCGTTAAACTTATTAATCTTTAATCTAATTATTAGTTAAACTTATCGTTTGTTAATCTTATTATTTATTAAACTCATTATTCATAATATTTTGTAAAATCTTTTTTATTCGGGTAAGTATATTCTGTTTCGTAAAACAATGGCTAATTATTCGTTCCTCTTATTGTTCGTTAAACTTATTAATCTTTAATCTAATTATTAGTTAAACTTATCGTTTGTTAATCTTATTATTTATTAAACTCATTATTCATAATATTTTGTAAAATCTTGTTTATTCGTGTAAATATATTCTCTGTTTCGTAAAACAATGGCTAATTCAAACGAAGGATCATTACGCGCCTTAAATCCTAATGATAACCCGACATATATATGTGAGTGTATTTTATCAAAAATATGTTTTTTATGTTTTCTTATCTTAGTAATTATTTTTAAAAAAGTCTTAAAGTCTTATATAAATAAAGCGGTTCTTTATTTCAAATAATTGAAGTAAATAAATACAATGAGTTTTATATTTTATTATATCTTATATTATTGTTATATTGTTATTGAAAAAATTGATATAATCAACAGTTCTTCCTGTTCTCTTGATTGTTTCTTGCTTGTTTCAAACCATGATAATAACCTACAAAAGAAATAACATAGTCCATTGAAAATTTAATATACAATAAAATACTTATATGAAATAATTACCTGTGTAATATACCATGTAACCATTAATATACCATGACATCAACATACTTGAAAGTGCGTCTGTATCATTATCTGGTAATCTAGTACATTTTATTAAAATTTCGTATTTTTTTTCCAAATAAAATGTTAAACTTATTCCAAATTACTTATTAATATTAGAAGTATTCAGCATTCCATTAGAATTTTTAAATTGTACTTACTTGGCCATTAATTGTGGTGGTAAAGGAGGTGCAGGTGGCATTATATCAGTCATCGAATTGAAAGATGGTCCCGGTATGAAGTGATGTTTATACGCATTTGCTTCTTCAGAGTCACAATCCATTTTTTCTACATTATATTTTTTCGAATTTACATTTGTAGAAAAATTAGTCTCACAAGTCTCATCGCTCTCTTCATTGAATTTCTCTTCCAAAGCTTTCTTTTGTTGTGCTATTTGACTTTGCAAACCTTCTGATTCTAAAAGAGAACTCAACTCGACTTTCTGTGTATTACCATAGCCTAAACACAGAGTAAAAGAAATTTTTGTCATTTAATAGAATGACTGAGTGCCATTCAGTTACTGTCCTTGCAGGCAATGTATTAAAATTTCCCGTGCATAAATGTATATGTATAAATGTTTGCCTTGATATATGTGGTAATAATCACTCGTCTAATGAGGAGAATTATATTCCAAGCAGCTAATAATGAACAATAAGTAACATGCATGTTTATGGTTCATGACCCTATATCCCACGGGTCTCCCCATAGACATTGACAGGTACTCCTGCCCAGTTAAGGACCTGCTGAATGACACTGTGATAGACTATGCGAAAGCCTTTACTTCATATATATGTAATATCGAGATATAATATGTTTACAAAGGAATGGACAATAGAGATGTTAATCAGACAGAAAAAGACGATTGTTGATTAACCTGAACTACTCATACCAACGTACAGAAAACAGCGCAATCCACACTCTCTCGGCAACGCCACTCGCAACCTCCGTCACCGCTCAACTCGCACTCGGCTCCTCGACTCGCACTCTGCTCCTCGACTGACCCTCTCTGGCCGTTGTCCCATTCTATTGCCTTTTTCCTAGGCCCACTGCACACGTGTTCTGCAGACGCTCGTAGCTAGGGTCACGTAGGTCTTTTCCACGAAACTATGCACTTGAAAAGACCGATGACACATTGATGGGCCCGACGGCGCCTCGGCTCTCGCGACATTGTTCATAGTTCGCCTGATATTTCTAAGTGTACATTACACATAGTGAAATTTACATATTTTCACTTGGTTACCCTGCCCAATTCGAATATAATTCAGAACGTATGTGCTATATTTATATATTCTGCATTTGTTTTGTATATTATGTACATTGATCTGATCTTTGTAAACGCGAGTTTTACGATATTAATGAGAAATTTGCCAATTTAATGGAAGTTGTTAATTTTTTCTGGCACGTTTCACGTTAGCAGACATGTTTCTTAAGTTACAGTCGAAAAGTGTTTTTATGTAAAAGAATAGGAATGATCAAGTTATTTTAAGATGAGAAGATATTTCATGTCTTCTATTTAAATATAGCGTTAAATTTTAATTCCGTCAATTCGTATATACTCATACATCGAATTTCCTTTTCTCATGTCATTTCTTTTCTTTCATTTCACATTTAATTACAAAGATAAAGTGTAAGTACGTTCCTCATAAAATTAATATCAACTGTCGCAAAATATACAAAAGTAAACTAAGAAGAGGGGTACATATTATTACACAAACTGTCGTTCATATTGCATATGTACATATTGTTTATTCGACCAATCGCGGGGAGACGTAGTCGCTAGAAGAGACGTCAACGGGGGTCGTAAATCCCCGTTACGATTATAACAATCGACACTACGAATTGATCGATACCCTGATTTCCGTTGAGATAATAGGGGTGATTGAGGTTGTATAACACTGTGATTCACAGAATTATAAATTATATATTTCCAACACTTAGGTTACACTGATGAGCATAGATAGATAGATAATCACTTATCGCACGAAGATAAGATATATATGTACGTTAGAGCAGGGCTCTTATAATTAGATTTAGTGTATTAGTGGACGTAGCACTATAAGATATTTAGGAGAGGAAATGTATGCTCGACAATACCGAGACCGACTTTCGCGTTATGCTTAGACTGCCCCGATGGGCATTAGCGGTATACTTAGTAGTTGACTTTTTCAACGATGTAGAAGAAGTGAAGTTAAGTGACGATGCTGTGTCGGAGGAAAGCTAAGGATGGGTGTGTCTAGCGCACGGGACCATCGGATTTGTTGGTGCCGATGTTAGTTAAGAGAGTGAGGGAAATAGGCTTAATGTTAATTGGTTAAACGAAGGGTCTTATCCGCCCTCGAGGGAAAGTGGTTAGTGGGAGGAAAGTTGCAGCGTACGTGAGAAAAACTAACTTTCCCTTGTCCCTCCGTGGTAGACATAGTCTTTAGAAATTCTTCGGAAACAGATGTTTGTTTGGTTTGAAGGACCTTAGCAGGCAAGTGACTCGGGTTTATGACGGGTGCTTAAGGCTATTGAGGGTACGCCGTACGGAAGAGCGGACATCTGATGTCCGTCTGGCCCGCGGTGTGTGACCTGGGCCAGGCAGAGAGTCGCCCGGCGTAACACATATGCAGTATAAAAACAATACTTTTTAGTTTTTAATCTCTTGTTTAAATATTCCTAATATCTAAATTTGTATCGGTCATTGATTCGATATAACTGCGTTTATTGGAAGTAATTAAGCTATAGCCTGCGCACAAGAGAAGAAGGAACAAACACGTATAGTATACACGCTTAAATAACAAAATTAAGTCAGTTTACGTTCAATGTGAACTTGATCAAAGTTCCAGTCTCGAATTATAGAGTTTCTTACTATCAGTTTACAAAATTCGATATTACGATTATGTACCGTATTTGAAAAACATAAAATGCTTTGTTCAATTTTAAATAAAACTAATATTTACCAAAGCGAATACGAAAAAAATGTTATCATCAAACTCAATTTTCAATTATCAAACTTAATCCAGCACAAATACAAATGTTATTCGTGCTTTTTTACTTTTACTACTTTTCAACTCTCTATAGTTCGAGATTTGAGTTCCGATAACTTTCTTTCTACTGCGCATGCGCAACAGGAAAACTTGAATTACACGTAATAGTCAAAAATTCGAAAATCTTATCCTTTCGTGGCAGCGAAAGTAACCTAGGACTAGAGGTTCCATAACATTAATAATAATAAGGCAATAATATTAATATTAATAATAATGTAATCGAGTACTACTAACAATATTAATAATAATAATAGTAGGGTAATGGCAAGATACACGCGGGTATAAATTAATCATTCCTTTCGTAATATCTACGACGTCTTCGGGATATTCTTTAGAAATTACTTTATTTCTGGTCAATATTCATTAACGAGCAACTTTTCTCTCTGTTTCTTATCACGATTTTTTCACTTCATCACAATTGTACCGTTAGAAATTATTCAAAACATTGTTAAAATGTCCATGAAATATATGCAATTGCCGTATTGAATAAGCGAGTAATGAAGTTGCTGTTTCACTGAATAAAAGTGAAATCTCCAATGCGTGTGCTCAAGTATATAAGTTAAAAAAAGATTGGTACATCAATGCCTATTATTCTTAATCAATATTCATCATTTAACAATTAGGACCGAATTTTTACAAACCAACTCTAAACCACGACCCAATCTACAAATAAAAAGATCGATGTGTAAATTAACTATCAACTATTAATCTCCAATCCTATGTGAAGATATAATGTTCGGACCAAATTTCTAAACTAACGTGGACAATTCATGCGGACTATTGGTGGTTGCTGCGCTACCTAGATCCAATGTGGCAGCCGGAAGACCAGAACTGACGCTGCCGGTTGCTTCCCGTGGCAAATGCTGCGATCTATTTAGCTTATTTCCAGGACTCGGTGGCGATCTATCTGCTGGTGTATCCGGTGGCGTAACCACGTTTCTGTGTCCGCGCACGTTCAGATGATTGTGCGTCGCCGCGATCGGAGCTGGCGATGAGAGCAACAAGGGCGGTGGAGACATTGACACGTGTCGATGATGATGATGGTGATGATAGTGTTGGTACTGTGCAGCCCGGCCGTGCGTTGCGTGGCTGGTATTTAGTTGGTTCGTCACGGGCCCGACTTTCGTTGGGCAGCCAGCATGGTGGATGGTTAACGGGCCACGTAGTTGTTGTTGCTGCTGTAGCTGGTGCTGGTTCTGGTGCTGTTGCAGCTGCTGCTGACGCTGCAGCTGTACCGCCGCTTCGCACTGTTCGCGCGCTAACGCCTTCACGGCATTCGTCTTCTCCTACGAAATAAGAATGATAGGTTAGGGTGTAGTCAGGGGCCATAACAAATTAAAAAAGTTATAATATAAGAATTTACATTTTAGTTGAAATGATTCTAGTTACGAATAAGTATTAAAGATGATTCAAATCTTTTTCGTTACCGATAACCATGGTGAAAACTCTTTTGGATTACTTTCAGCCATTGTCAATCTTATTGTCAATACTACATGCTTGAAGTAGAAGGAGGTGTACAGAGAAAAAGACTTTTTCTCAGCAAATATAATTGTAAATTCGACCAAT
The DNA here is from genome assembly GCF_011952255.1 of Bombus vosnesenskii. Lineage (NCBI taxonomy): Eukaryota > Metazoa > Arthropoda > Insecta > Hymenoptera > Apidae > Bombus > Bombus vosnesenskii. Next base: position 17,732 of record NW_022883981.1, on the reverse strand, counting down.
TGCGGGGAGACGTAATCGCGAGGAGAGACGTCAACGGGGGTCGTAAATCCCCGTTACGATTATAACAATCGACACCACGAATTGATCGATCCCCTGATTTCCGTTGAGATAATAAGGGGTGATTGAGTTTGTATAACACTGTGATTCACAGAATTATAAAGTATATATTTCCAATACTTAGATTACACTGACGTAGAGAAATAAATAGTTAACAACTTGTCGCACGAAGATGCGATAGATATGTACGCTAGAGCAGGGCTCTTATAATGGAAATTAATGTATCAATGGACTTAGCACTATGATATGTTTAGGAGAGAAGATGTATGTTCGACAGACAACACCGAGAACCGACAAAAGATTTGCGTGAAGTATGCGACTCTCGCGCTATGTGTAGACTGCCGCGTTAGGCGTTAGTTGGTAGACCGTCTGTCGCTCTTTTTTTTAATACGGAAGAAAAGTTCGGTGTGGGTGTGCCTAAAGAACGCGGATTCGTTGGTCCCACTTTCGTTAGGAAAAGTGAGGGTAACGAACCGCGGTGTCGATTGGTCATGACCTGCACTAGTGCTCGAAGGGATGAGTAGGGAGTCTCCTACCATCGTGGTGCGTAGATGACTGTGTGCGTGAGAAAAACCTAGCTTGTTTTATTACAGGGCTATTCGGATTTTCCTAATGGGTGCATACCCGCTTTCTCCGTGTTTTAAGTGCGACTAATAAACCCAAGGACACCTCTAAAACCGACTGTGTTTCGAGAATATTTTTAAGCTTTAGAAATTCTTCAAGACAAACGGATTGAAGACATATGGTGAAACAATGCAGGGAAGTGAAAGTTGTGGTGGGTCCTTAGGTTTATTGAGGGTCGAAGTGACGTTACGCAGGCGGTTGTTGTCCGGTCGCGCGGGCTGGCGTGCAGATGTTTTAGGCGGCGTAACAATAATCGTTACTCAATTATTTTGTTCAACAGTTTTACAAATCTCCCAAAAATAAACGAGAATACGAAAATACACTGAATATCGTGTGTATGGTTATTTATAAAATCCCCTTGAAATAGTTGCGATCGCGGATCACATAAACAAACGAACCTGTTATTCTACAGAGTATCTTTTTCGGTGAAATTATGCAAACGTAAATGTAACTTCGGTAGAACTCCTCGAGAACTTGTAAGCTTATATCACTCTGACCCAACCAGTCCACTCTAAAGTGTATAATTTATAAAGGGGGATTATATTAATACGCGGAGGATGTGGTAGGTGGTAAGTTTTGCATATGAATGTTCGTTGATATAACGAATGGTTAAATGGAGGTTTTCATGAATGTGATAAGGACTAGATCGAATGTTTTAACACTTATAACTAGAATGCGTATTTTTATACAAGTTTGTAGTTTTACGAACATAATCAAAGAAATAAAATTTTAATCGAGATTTGTTTTCTTATATACGTATATTTTAGCGCATTTTATGCATTTTGCGCCATTTGCGTACTTTTCAATTTCGCACGAACGTATAAAGATCAGCAATATAATTATAACGCTTCTTAAAAATGTGAAAAATCCTGGTTTCCTAAAAGCTTGCAATTGATTTCAGAAGAATTTTTATGAACTCTACCAGATAAATTATTGTAACTCTGAAAAACAAAATTTCACGATAATATGATTTCCGGGTAAAATACACATAAAAGATGATTTAGACGTGTTTGAACGTGTTCGTTTTCTTTTTTAATAGCGATATGTTCTTACCCTCTGCCACACGAAGACGTTATGGACCATTGCGCATCCACAAAACACGATGCCAAGGCCTATGAAAACCGACGTAACGATTGCCGGTGTGACACCAACTACCTCTCAGAGAAAAGACATCGACTCCCGACTGTCGGACGCCAACGCCGCGACGCATCTTAGTCCCCATCAGAGATAAGGCCCCAACCCCGACTTTCGGACTCCTTGGAATCCACACCAAACCCCCCAACATCCCCAAGCTAGGGTGTATATAAGCCGAGACTTCACCCAGCCCGGGGAGTTCTCGTTCTAGTTGCTGTTCTTGTACAACACCCCTTTCTCTGTTCAACGTTATTCTACTGTAAGTGCCAAAGTCATAATAAAGTTCGATAAAAGAGAATTAATAGTTGGGCTACGACTCAGCTTTCTTTTCTCTCGCAACCCAAGTATCCATTTTACGTGACACCGGCGTCGAATGAAACTGGATGAATGTATACAATATCATACCTGAAAGCATTGTTAGAGGATCATTATAACACGTATGCCATAACAAGCGGGACAAAGAATCAGCGCAAATACATATTCTCAATACATATAATTCTCGAAGCGTAAACTATATACATATGCTTTTCATTGAAATTTTCAATACTAGTCGCAAATTATTTTTCAATTAGTTTATTATTTAAGTCTTTATATATCAATTCTCGACGAATAAATTACTTAAATTACAGAGAATCTATCTTCAGACAATAGAGAATTCAATATTTTTGGTCGTCAAGTAATTTACAAATTTCTAAAACGATTACGTTCGAAGTTTTGGGCAGTATTTGAAGTTTATAACATGACATTAAAAAAAAATAAATAAATTTTATGATATAATTAAAAAAACATTGTGGTCTATCATAATTTCTATTCCGTCAAATTTATTAAAACGCAGTTTTCTTCTGAACAGAGCCAAAATGTCCATCTTGAATCGAGTTCAACAGCTTAACGATCGATCGAGCGAATGATAGCTGTGTAAACTAGCATGACACAACGTAAACTTTAGATTAGATCTCGATCCATCCACCAGCCGTATTCATGCATGACATAAATATTCTGTTTCAGCTCTTTATAAATTAATCTGTTAAAACTTCCCTAAAAGACGATCATTTTTATTTTTCTAAGAAAAATAATGACTATTCGGCGTTAAAATTAACTTTATTTCCATTGGATTTCTAAACTGATTTCATACACTCAGAGATAGTTCACAGTATCTTTAGGATTCATGCCTGAATTCAAGAAAAATTAAACGTATAACTTATGTACTAGTATCTTTCAAAAGGTTAAAGTCGACAGAATTGAAGGAATTGGTTCTTACCAGTTAGAAAGACGGGAATGCTAATGAAAAACCCTCCGACAGCACATATCCGGCTGATGGATGATTTTTGCAGGTACTTGCTACTCCTGAAACAGACAAAATTTGAAGTGAAAGTCAGTTTCACGATTCTATGATAATTGAGCGAAATATAAAGGAACCAGTTTTTTGTTTAACAGCCACGAATCTTTCAAAAATTCTACTGTAATTGATACTTCAAATATATTTAGTCAGACAAAGGATAATCATAATCGCAACGTTAATCTTAACTTTAATTCAAGGATCAAACAGTATCATTATACATATAAAAGTAAACATAAAGTCTATCCACATTATTGTTATTATTATTATTATTATATGTTATTCTATAATTGATTTTTATTTCTTTATTATCAATATTATTCTATTTTCTATAATGATTCAATTATAAATCTTATTTTTTGTCAATCATATTTCACTGAAAAGATTACTTTGAAAATAATCTAATAGTAAAAAATGAAAAATAATCTTTTTCTACCTTGTCTTCATTTTTTACAAACTCTGTCCACCGCCGTAAACCTATTAAATGCATGAAACGACAAAGCAAAGCTGCTTCACATAATTCCCCGCTCACGACCGCAAACGATACTGCTAATTTCCAGCGACCACGAACGATTTCACCGTAATTGCCGGTGTGAAATTTACCAATACGTGCTCGAATTGGTCAATAATGAACAGAGCGCTCTTGCACACACTAATCTACCAACAAATAATATTGACTCAATTGAACAACAGCGCCTAGATTAACGGACAAACCGCATGTTCCAAACAGATTTACAATCACGGCAGAAAATACATGCCGTTATAGATGTTTCCTGGTCAAGATTAATTTCCACGCGTTAAGAACATTGTAACCGGAATCTAGGAAGAACTAGCACTTCCTGGAATAATACTATTGTGTCCTCGATGAATGTCTCTCCGCAATGCCCTCGAGTGAGTTGTTTTTGTCTTTGGTCGTACGACGTCCGGGATGAGAATTCGGGGAACGGTTTTTCGCTGCTTTAATACTCGCACAACCATCCATCCATGGGACTGCATCTTTTTAGGAGGACCAGTGATTAATCTTTTCCCACTCATTTTCATCTCTAATTTCTCATGAGGCTAAGATTCCTGCATCTTTTATCATAATAATTTATTAATACTATTAATAAATTGAGACAATTTTACACGTCGTATTTTGCGTTATAAGAGGACTTGTAATTTGTAAAATTTACCTGTAAAATTCCTTTGTTTGTTTTACCGAAGCAATAGTTGGCATTTCTATACGACAATAACAATTTGTTAATACTAATAATTTGTAAGGTTATCATGTTATCATTCTTCTAATGGATAGTATATTATTGAAACTTTTTTAATATTGAAACGCGATATTTTTTTGGAGAAGAAGTGCATAGTAGTAAAGAGTTGAATTCTACGGACGTAAAAAGTGGACATAACATTTTCTGTACATGGAGTCGTCTGGCCTAAACATTTTATGATTTCCGGGCAAAATACAGACGAATCCAGCGCTGATTTTAAAGCAGCTTCATCCAAATAAGCCACAATAAGAAATTCCCACGAAACAGTTGCGTTCATCCCCTGTCGAGGTCGCCGACCTCTTTGAATGCGTTTCAAGAGCGTCGTACCAATGAAACTTCGAGTTCTAAACTAATTTCTCAGCCTTTTGCGTTAAATTTAACCTTCCGCGTTAGTGTATTTCGGACGAGTTCCTATTTTACGCTTTCGTCGACTTCACCAACGTAACATGCAGCATCCGCAAGTAAAACTGTCTCTTAAATTTGATGTGACACCAATACACGACGAGAAGAATCACAATGCCATTTTTATTCCACTTCGTTAATTTTTCGTCGTAAGGTTTAGCTGTAAATAGGATTAAAAAAGTTTAGATTAACGAGGAATTTAAAATTGATCTGTTAAATCAACAATTTCCATTAGTTGTCAATAGATTTTATAAGCTTCAGATTACTGAGAAATTATACACATTGCAAAATATTTACCATTGGTTACCCACGCTACACGTAAATTTGATCAATCTACCAATGCACTAACACTGCAATAAATTTCTATTGCAACATTTCACGCTCCTTTGCCGCACCTTAAACTCCTCGTTAGATTTATTCCACCTTAAAGTGTCACATAACTCCTACGACACCGATATCAAATCTTAAACTCCACCAAATTCCAGAGAAACTTGATTTCGTCCAAAGTAAGAGATTAAACTTAAAAAGCAATTTATTTCATCTTTAAACTATCCCAAACTTCTTAAATATAATTTATATATGTCGGAGATAAGAGGACACCGGTGCCTTCCCTCTGAAACCTCGGGAAAATCCATAAAAACATTGTAATTAAAATCTACAGTTGTAACTAAACGATTTGCAGTCATTCTAACCAATTGTATTTGTTTGAGACTTGTGACAATGAGCTTGGGCTCAAGGCGACAATTAGTCGCCGAACGTGGCCGCGGTCAACGGGACGAACTCTCCATCTAACAAAGGCATTGAGTAATCCTATAGCTCTCCTTAAAAGAAAGATTTGTAGCGGCACGTGGCAGTAAACACTCCAACGGTTTCTGTCCCGTAGCTTGCGACACGCAGATCCTATTCTCCGGGCAGGATGTTTACCAGATGTCGACGCGTCTCCACAGTACGTGATTGGCTAGCCCGAGGACCGTCATAAACACTAATATCTAGTTACCTAAAATCCTTCAACAGATACACAGTCTTTGTCCCAGTTACGGGAAGACAGGAGAGACCTATTTTTCCACGAACGACGTCTCCCAATAGCAACCCTCCCTCAAGGGCAGCTAGCATCCTTTTCTAACTACCGGTATGGAGATTGGCCAATTAGCAGCAACGTCAATTTCCCTTACTTTCCGAACGTAGGATGTCCCCGACGAATCCGATGATCTCGTGTCCTTAGACACACCCCGTCATAGTTTTCCTCTGGGGTATCAGCGGGACGGAAAGTCATTCTCTCTTGCGGTCTCATCGACAAAAAAAAGAGATTAACGCCAGCGACTATTAACACAGAATTCGACTTAGATCTTTGCGAGTGCGTACGGCTACCGTCCCGTTGTCCGCGGGTTCGTTATTGAACCTAGTATCATTGTCATTAGTTTCTCGAGTATCTAATTACCACGGTTACTTGTCCGGTTCTATGGTAATCGTATTTGCACTAGCCAATGTCTTCTCTATTGCATAACGACGACGTGTAATCCAAACGAAGATTCGCTTTACGCCCCTAACCCTAATTCTAATGTAAACCCGACATATATATATGTCGGAGATGAAAGAACACCAGAGCATTTGGAATTTTGGATAATCCCGCAACATTCTAACCTAGAATCTACTATAGCTGTAATTGAACAATTGTAGTTATTCAACCCGATTGTAATTATTCGAGAATTGTGATAATGAGCTTGGGCTCGAGGCGACAGTCAGTCGCCGAACGTAGCCGCGGTCACGGGATGAACGCTTTGCCTAACAAAGGTATGGAGTTATTCTATAGCTCTCCTTAAAAGAAATATTTGTGGCGACACGCGACAGTAAACATTCCAACGGTTTCTGTCCCGTGGCTCGCCACGTGCAGACCCTATTCTTCGAGTAAGATGATTGCCAGATGTCGATGCGTCTCCGCAGTACATGTTCGGCTAGCCCGAGGGCCCGTTATAAATCTTAAGGTTTAGTTAACTAAAGTCCTTCAAACAGACAAACAGTCTCTGTCCCAACTACGGGAAGATAGGGGAGACATATTTTTCAACGAGCGGCGTCTCCCACTAGCAACTTTCCCCCGAGGGCGGCTAGCGACTTTCCCTCGAGGGCGGCTAGCATCTTTTTCTAACCACCGATATGGAGATTGATTAATTAGCAGCAACGCCAATTTCCCTTACTTTCTGAACGAAGGCTTTTCTCGACGAATCCGATGATCTCGTATCCTTAGACACACCCCATTATAGTTTTCCTCTGTGGCATGATCGGGACGGGAAAGGCATTCTCGCTCGCGATCTCATCGATAAAAGAGTAACGTCTTCGCGATCAGTGGTTATTTCACGTTTTAACCAGACTTAGACTTTGTGAGTACGTTCTGTTGTCATCCCGTTGGCCGCGGATTCGTTATTAAGCCCGAGAGCATCGTCACTCGTGTCGCGAGTGCCGAACCGCTGTGATCAATTGTCGAGACTGTACTAATTCTATCATTGCAATAAACTACACCTGTGTGTAGCGTATCAATGGCTAATCCTCGAGAAGATTCCTTTGGCGCTCACAACCCCACTCCCAGTGCCAATCCGACATCAGAAGTGGGATCAGAACGGCTTCGAGCGCTGGAAGGGCAGATCGCTGTCATGAACAACCTAATTCATACGCTAATGCAAAGGCCAAATACGGGAACCACCAAATTACCACATTTTAACCCAGAAGTCGCAGGCGCCGACCCATCCGCGTGGTGCGCGGCTGTTAGTAGGGCCATGAAGAACAATCCCCTACGAGATGACGCGCTATACTCTGCCTTAAGTGACTCTCTACAGGGTTCTACAGCACATTGGCTGGCACGAATGACGGGAGACGGAGAGGTTAGTTGGTCTACCGTTAAGGAACGATTCCTTATACATTTCGGTGGCCGAGAGACGACGTCCTCATCGTTAATCAAGGTATCCAGGGAACCGCGGGGAGTGGGCGAATCCACTGGGGCGTTTGCCGGCCGTGTCCGTTCCCTCCTGCAGACGCGGTGGCAACATTCTACGCTAGACGAAATACTTCACGCTGTCACTCTCTACATATTAATTCCACACGACCAACGTCTTAAACTATTGGCCCTCACGAGCGATATCAGAACGGAGGACCAATTTCTGAGCGAAATGCGACCCTTTTGTTACGAAGAAGAGTCGACATTTTCGCCGAGAGATGCACCGGCGGAACCCGAAGCTAAGCGACGCAAGTTATCGGGCCACCAGACGAGGTGTCATTACTGTGGTACTCTCGGACACAGAATAAAGGACTGCCGCAAGAGGATGCAGAACGAACAGCAGAGGGATGCACGACGCCAGGAAGGAAGCCGACTGGCCGCACCGTCCAAGGCGGTTTGCTACAGGTGTCATGCGGAAGGCCATATCGCACCTAACTGCTCGGCACGACGGGACGGTAGACCAGGCCCCAAGGATGAGCGTAAAGTCAGCTTCTGCGTGGTGGAGTCCCCAGCCGGTAGTTTAAGTCATCTGGGTGAGTCGTTCCCGTTTTACTTCAATTCCGGAGCCGAGTGCTCATTAATTAGAGAATCTGTCGCTCCGAAATTCTCCGGTAGGAGAACGACAGATATAGTAGTTATGCGAGGAATAGGAAACACCTGCGTTAAGAGTACATCCCAGATCTTATCTACGGTACGCATCAACTGTTTTACATTGGAGATAACCTTTCACGTTCTAGCCGATAGTCACTTGCATTATGATATCATGATTGGCCGCGAGATCTTAAGCCAGGGTTTTGATGTAACTATTACACGAAATAGTGTCGATATTTGTAAAACGAAGACTATTAATGCCTGTAGTAAAACCTCCGAAGACGAGATCAATATCAATGCGGTTGACACTGACGTGGTTGGTAACGATAAAAGTCGGTTAATTTCTGTTCTCGAGAAATTAAAAAATTCATTCATTACGGGCTTCCCACGTACTCGCGTAAGCACGGGCCAGTTAGAAATACGGTTAATCGATCCTAATGTCACCGTGCAAAGCCGACTTAGCGAAGAAGAGCGTAGGATAGTGCGTGAGAGAATAGACGAGTTAATTAGAGCAAAAATCGTGAGGCCGAGCAACTCACCGTTCGCGAGCCCTATTTTACTTGTAAAGAAGAAAGACGGCTCAGATAGACTGTGCGTAGATTTTGGGGCATTAAATAAAAATACGGTCGCGAACCGGTATTCCCTACCCCTCATCGCGGATCAAATCGCGAGATTGCAGAAGGCGAGATACTTCATTAGCCTGGACATGGCCAGCGGATTCCACCAAATTCCCATTCATCCTAATTCGACGGAATATACGGCGTTCGTTATGCCCGACGGGCAATACGAGTACGTGACTATGCCGTTCGGATTGAAAAATGCACCATCCGTTTTCCAGAGGGCCATTCTCAACGCCTTAGGCGACCTCGCGTATTCGTTCGTTGTTGTTTACTTGGACGACGTCCTAATTATTGCCGACTCAGTAGATCAAGCCCTAGAAAGGTTGAGCACCGTATTAGATATCCTCGTGAAAGACGGATTCTCCTTTAACTTTTCAAAATGCTCCTTTTTAAAGACATTGGTACTCTACTTGGGATATGTAATTCGTAACGGAAAAGTCCGTCCAAACCCGGGTAAAATACAAGCCTTGAGTTCTTTACCTGCACCGTCGACCGTCACACAACTTAGGCAATTCATAGGTTTGGCCTCTTATTTCCGAAACTTCATTCCCAAATTTTCACAAGTAATGAAACCCCTGTATGCACTTACCTCGAATAACAAGAATATACCTTGGACGGATAGGCACGAACAGATAAGACAAAAGGTAATTTCCGTCCTGACTGACGCGCCGGTGCTAATGATATTTGACCCCAATTACCCCATAGAACTACATACGGACGCTAGCTCGGCAGGATATGGAGCCATTTTAATGCACAGGGTCGAAGGTAAAAATCGAGTAGTGGAATATTACAGCAAAAGAACTAGCCCTGCGGAGTCTAGGTATCATTCCTACGAATTGGAAACGTTAGCAGTTGTAAACGCCGTCAAGCACTTCCGTCATTACTTACACGGACGAGAATTTCTCGTTGTCACCGATTGCAACTCCCTGAAAGCATCCAGTAATAAGGTACACTTGAACGACAGGGTTTACAGATGGTGGGCTTACCTGCAAACTTTTACCTTTGACATTATGTACCGGGAAGGTAAACGAATGGCCCACGCAGATTTCTTTTCGCGAAATCCCGTAGACTTGGATCGCAGTACGTTCAGCAAAATTGTAGAGAAAGAAATTAACCTAAACGAAATCTTCGACGATTGGCTACTAGCGGAACAACGTCGCGACCCACAAATTTCTGAGATCGTCGATAAATTACAGAACAAAGAGCTCGCGGAAGACGTCGCGAATACGTATGAGTTACGGTCCGGCACCCTTCATCGTAAAATACAGAGAAAAGGTAGAACTCTCTGCATGCCCATCGTTTCGAGAGGGTTTAGGTAGTCTGTTATTAACCATGTGCACCAGTCCATTATGCACTTAGGTTGGGATAAAACGCTTGAGAAACTGTACGAGTATTACTGGTTCGAAGGAATGGCGAAGTATGTTCGCAAATTCGTAGAGAGCTGTTATGCTTGTCGAGTTTCAAAGGCAAGTTCGGGTAGAGTACAAGCCGAATTACAACCCATACCTAAGACCAGTATACCTTGGCATACGGTTCATATGGACATAACGGGCAAACTAAGCGGTAAAAACGATTCGAAGGAATACGCCATTGTGTTGGTCGACGCCTTTACTAAGTTCGTATACTTGCACTATACCCGTAAGATAGACTCCATTAACACCATTAAAGCGCCTAAGTCCGCTATATTTTTGTTCGGCACTCCCTGCCGGATAATAGCGGATAAGGGAAGATGTTTTACGGGCAAAGAATTTCGAGACTTTTGGCAAGATAAATACATTAAACTCCATTTAATTGCGACCGGAGCTAGAAGGGCCAACGGACAGGTAGAGCGTATTATGAGTACGCTAAAAAACACAACAATAGAAACCACCGGGCGGTCCTGGCAAGACGCGATCGGGGAAATACAACTGGCCTTAAATTGTACCACCAACCGCGTGACTAAGTCAAGCCCGTTGGAATTACTAATCGGAAAAACAGCGAGACCCTATGGCTTATCCCTACCCGACAATATCGGAGAAAGAGAAGTAAATATCTCCCATGTAAGACAGCAGGCGATAAAGAATATAGATGGAAGCGCCAAATACGATAAGGATAGGTTCGACGAAAACAAAGCTAAAATAGTTAGGTTCAAACTTGGTGATTTCGTATTACGTTATAACGGCATACCATATAACGTAATACGTTATAACGTCATACCATATAACGTAATACGGTATAACGTCATCCCATATAACGTAATACGTTCTAACGTCATACCATATAGCGTAATACGTTATAACGTCATAGCATATAACGTATTACGTTATAAAGTTATAGCATATAACGTATTACGTTATAACGTTATAAGATATAACGTGATACGTTATAACGACATACCATATAACGTAATACGTTATATCGTCATACCATATAACCTAATACGTTATAACGGCATACCATATAACGTAATACGTTATAACGTCATACCATATAACGTAATACGTCATAACGTCGTCCCATATAACGTAATACGTTATAACGTCATACCATATATCGTAATACGTTATAACTTCATACCATATAACCTAATACGTTATAACGGCATACCATATAACGAAATACGGTATAACGTCATCCCATATAACGAAATACGTTATAACGTCATCCCATATAACGTGTTACGTTATAACGTCATCCCATATAACGTAATACGTTATAACGTCATACCGTATAGCGTAATACGTTATAACCTCATACCATATATCGTAATGCGTTATAACGTCATACCATATAACCTAATACGTTGTAACGGCATACCATATAACGTAATATTTTCTAACGTCATACCATATAACGTAATACGTTATAACGTCATACCATATAACGAAATACGTTATAACGTCATCCCATATAACGTAATACGTTATAACGTCATACCATATAACGAAATACGTTATAACGTCATCCCATATAACGTAATACGTCATAACGTTGTCCCGAATAACGTAATACGTTATAACGTCATCCCATATAACGTATTACGTCATAACGTTGTCCCGAATAACGTAATACGTTATAGCGTCATCCCATATAACGTAATACGTCCTAACGTCATACCATATAACGTATTACGTTATAACGTTATAACATATACAGTTATACGTTAGAACGTTATACCATATAACGTAATACGTCATAACGTCGTCCCATATAACGTAATACGTTATAACGTCATACCATATATTGTAATACGTTATAACTGTATACCATATAACCTAATACGTTATAACGGCATACCGTATAACGTAATATTTTCTAACGTCATACCATATAACGTAATACGTTATAACGTCATACCATATAACGAAATACGTTATAACGTCATCCCATATAACGTAATACGTTATAACGTCATACCATATAACGAAATATGTTATAACGTCATCCCATATAACGTAATATTTTCTAACGTCATACCATATAACGTAATACGTTATAACGTCATCCCATATAGCGTAATTCGTTATAACGTTATAACGTCATCCCATATAACGTAATACGTTATAACGTCATACCATATAGCGTAATACGTTATAACGTCATAGCATATAACGAAATATTACGTTATAAAGTTATACCATATAACGTATTACGTTATAACGTTATAAGATATAACGTGATACGTTATAACGATATACTATATAACGTAATACGTATAACGTCATACCATATAACGTATTACGTTATAACGTTATAACATATACAGTTATACGTTAGAACATTATAACATATATCGTAATACGTTATATCGTTATACCATATAACGTAATACGTCATAACGTCGTCCCATATAACGTAATAAGTTATAACGTCATACCATATATCGTAATACGTTATAACTTCATACCATATAACCTAATACGCTATAACGGCATACCATATAACGTAATACGTTATAATGTCATACCATATAACGTAATACGTTATAACGTCATACCATATATCGTAATACGTTATAACTTCATACCATATAACCTAATACGTTATAACGGCATACCATTTAACGTAATACGATAAAACGTCATACCATATAACGTAATACGTCATAACGTCGTCCCGAATAACGTAATACGTTATAACGTCATACCATATATCGTAATACGTTATAACGTCATACCATATAACGTAATACGTTATAACGTTATAAGATATAACGTGATACGTTATAACGTTATACCATATAACGTAATAGGTTATAACGTCATCCCACATAACGTAATACGTCATAACGTTGTCCCGAATAACGTAATACGTTATAACGTCATCCCGTATAACGTAATACGTCCTAACGTCATACCATATAACGAAATACGTTATAACGTCATCCCATATAACGTAATACGTCATAATGTTGTACCGAATAACGTAATACGTTATAACGCAATCCCATATAACGTAATACGTCCTAACGTCATACCATATAAGGTATTACGTTATAACGTTATAACATATACAGTTATACGTTAGAATGTTATACCATATAACGTAATACGTCATAACGTCGTCCCATATAACGTAATACGTTATAACGTCATACCATATATTGTAATACGTTATAACTGTATACCATATAACCTAATACGTTATAACGGCATACCGTATAACGTAATATTTTCTAACGTCATACCATATAACGTAATACGTTATAACGTCATCGCATATAACGTAATTCGTTATAACGTTATAACGTCATCCCATATAACGTAATACGTTATAACGTCATACCATATAGCGTAATACGTTATAACGTCATAGCATATAGCATATTACGTTATAAAGTTATAGCATATAACGTATTACGTTATAACGTTATAAGATATAACGTGATACGTTATAACGATATACTATATAACGTAATACGTATAACGTCATACCATATAACGTATTACGTTATAACGTTATAACATATACAGTTATACGTTAGAACATTATAACATATATCGTAATACGTTATATCGTTATACCATATAACGTAATACGTCATAACGTCGTCCCATATAACGTAATATTTTCTAACGTCATACCATATAACGTAATACGTTATAACGTCATACCATATAACGAAATACGTTATAACGTCATCCCACATAACGTAATACGTTATAACGTCATACCATATAACGAAATACGTTATAACGTCATCCCATATAACGTAATACGTCATAACGTTGTCCCGAATAACGTAATACGTTATAGCGTCATCCCATATAACGTAATACGTCATAACGTTGTCCCGAATAACGTAATACGTTATAGCGTCATCCCATATAACGTAATACGTCCTAACGTCATACCATATAACGTATTACGTTATAACGTTATAACATATACAGTTATACGTTAGAACGTTATACCATATAACGTAATACGTCATAACGTCGTCCCATATAACGTAATACGTTATAACGTCATACCATATATTGTAATACGTTATAACTGTATACCATATAACCTAATACGTTATAACGGCATACCGTATAACGTAATATTTTCTAACGTCATACCATATAACGTAATACGTTATAACGTCATACCATATAACGAAATACGTTATAACGTCATCCCATATAACGTAATACGTTATAACGTCATACCATATAACGAAATATGTTATAACGTCATCCCATATAACGTAATATTTTCTAACGTCATACCATATAACGTAATACGTTATAACGTCATCCCATATAGCGTAATTCGTTATAACGTTATAACGTCATCCCATATAACGTAATACGTTATAACGTCATACCATATAGCGTAATACGTTATAACGTCATAGCATATAACGAAATATTACGTTATAAAGTTATACCATATAACGTATTACGTTATAACGTTATAAGATATAACGTATTACGTTATAACGTTATAAGATATAACGTGATACGTTATAACGATATACTATATAACGTAATACGTATAACGTCATACCATATAACGTATTACGTTATAACGTTATAACATATACAGTTATACGTTAGAACATTATAACATATATCGTAATACGTTATATCGTTATACCATATAACGTAATACGTCATAACGTCGTCCCATATAACGTAATACGTTATAACGTCATACCATATATCGTAATACGTTATAACTTCATACCATATAACCTAATACGCTATAACGGCATACCATATAACGTAATACGTTATAACGTCATTCCATATAACGTAATACGTTATAACGTCATCCCATATAACGTAATACGTTCTAACGTCATACCATAAGTAATAAATAAATAAAAATAAATAAATAAATAAATAATTTAAATAATAAATAATAAATAATAAATAAATAAAACGAATAAAACAATTACTAGTTAATCAATTGAAAGTTATAAATAAAGAAGTAAAATAAACTAAGAGAATAAATAAAATAACAAAATATTATAATATTATAGCGGTGCTTATATCCAACCGTTACATACACCAACCTACTAATCACCACGTAACTCCTACAGCCCCCTCATTATTCGGCACCCTATTAGTTATTTATTTATTCCAAAGAACCTTGTTCGGCTCGTGTCACAATAAATAAATGGCCAAATAAATATTATAAGTATAAGAACCCTGGCCGGCCCGACTTTATTCCTTAAAAATAGGGACTTACATCGTGTCGACTCACACGACATGCTCACGTTATTGTTTATTTATTTGCAGTTATCCACTATCGCGTATGTATATAAGCGACTAATTACCGTGACGCGTGGATCTGCCATTATAGTCGATGGGGTCTTGTCTAGATGTTTATTTGACTTTATCCGAGGTCGCTAATAACGGATAAATTCAAATTAACGATTACTAACCGTACTTTTTGTTTCTTGCACACTTCCTATTACATCCTCCACTTACTTATTCTTGTTCAGTGAGGATATTATCACCCCATTACGCACAAACGTCTTGTTGCTCACCTACTCAATCATCATACATGCCAACTCTATTTCCATTTCCACACACTCACTCTCCCCCGCATCACCCAACTCTATTTCACTCCCATGCATTCTCCTGCCACCTCAGTCCACTCATACCTCTCATTTCATTTCACTACTTCCTTACAATTATTATTACACTACACTTCCCGCCTCATTGACCCATTACACCCTATAACAATCACACCCATCTCAAACGCTCCTACGTCCTCGTACATATACTCGGCTAGCGGGAGCAACCCGTCAACACATCCGCTCTCCATCGCGTCCTAAACCGAAGACTTCGTTGTGAGGTCCTAGGTGCCTTGGGAGCAACTGGTCTCTTCGCATCCTTCTTTCTCTTGTGTTGGACTTCAAGGCGATTGGTGGCATTGCCCGCAACCGTGGTTGCCTTTCTCTGCCTTGTTTTCAGACTATGACGCCATTCCTGTAGGCGTTCTTCCAGGATCCTCATTAGTGAAGGCCCGAGCTCTTTGAATTTCCTCTCGAAACAGGGGAACGACTATTTCGTTTAGGATAACAGAGGTGGTTTAATGAATGTAACACTGTATTAACAGGTTAACATAGAACAATATATTTTACAATAATCTGATGAAGATGTTACAGAAATTTGACTCGACTTTGATCTTTAGATAAATTCGTTTGCTATTGGTCTGATATGTTCGGTGTGTCACGTTCGACTCGTCAGAAGGTACTGCCCGCCCTTCGATTATTTTGGTATTTTCTGGAAGGCGACCCCCACTACGTTCGGATCACGTCACATTCTTTTACGCGAGGTAAAATAACGGCCACGAGTCGACGTTTCTGGAGGGCGCCTTGCTTAGTGAACCATGCGCTTGCCACTACAATGTTCGTTTGCCGGGCAGCCGCGACGATCCGTCTGCGACGTTGTAGGACCGCGAGCGACGGTTAGAAAACACAGTCTGTGGCAAGCCTCGTGGCGTAACAGTAGGAGAGGGCAAGGAATGGCTTCAGGTGTATAAAGATCTCATGGTGGCGAAGGATGTTCTTAAGGAAAGCTCGGGCATTCGTAGAACAAGAGCTGGGGACATCTTGATAGAAATGAGGGCTGGCAGCGAGGTGAAAGTAGCTGCCAATAAGATAAACGAACTTATTGGCGACAAGGTGCGAGCGACGCCTTTACAAGACAAGGTACATGAGCGAGTATCGTGCATTCTCCTAACGGACACACCCGGCCTTTCCTGATTGCTCTTTCCGCAAGACCTCGATCTCCTTCTCTAGTACCTCCACCCGCATCTTCGCTATCCTGGCAGCTCCAGTGCCATAGGCGGGCCCCGTTAGAGTTATTAATCTGGAGCAATGAATCTAAACAGAATTTAAAGAGCTACGTGAGGCAAGCTATAGAAAAACATGGATTTAACAGAATTAAACAGAATTCGCTATTAAAGCAACAAGTGCAAGAAATATCAGCCATGCTACAACTTATCAGCAGCGCACTAATGCAAAAATAAATCAACGGATATATTAAAGATAAGAGCATGGGACGCTAATGGGCTACAAAAGAGAATACATGAAATAAAAACATTTTGTATAATACATTATACAACAAATAGAGTTACATAAAAATATCACACTATACTGTATGCTCATCAGGAAGAGCACATGGAGGTTCAGCAATAATAATTAAGAATAACATTAAACACTACCTCCATAGCCAAATTAATCAGGGTCACGTATAAGTTACAACCGTCTCAGTACAAACAAATACAAATTCTTTCCAAATTTG
>NW_022883980.1:0-14708 GCF_011952255.1 Bombus vosnesenskii | reverse complement strand
TGACGATTATGAATAAACGAACGTGATCGCAAACGATTCGGTATAAACTGTGACTAAATGTCTGTATAAATATCGTTTCGCGACAGGATCTGTTTTAAATACACTAACGAGTACACATTTTGGTAGTCTCATTATTCGATCCCCTACAGCTCTTTTTAAGGAAGATAGAGACCTGTGACTGTATTCAGCTTGGCCAACTTTGAACCGGGCATATTGATAAGCGAGAGTAACTCACATACAAATTTTTTTTTTTACGTGGACAAATCCTCATGGACACTCCGCTGTTGCAGTAATTGCGTAACAGCAGAGTAGTGTCGGACTCTTGCCGACTAAAACTCCACGATGACCGCCCGACGCGTATGACAGAGGTGCTCCAGGATTCTCTTATGAATTAACTTCAGTTGCACCCCCTTCACTCGTTCTCTAGTTCTAGCCAGTCCTAATATTTCCTGACTATTGAATTGGCGTTAGGAGGGGCCATTACCCCAAGCGCTGTCTCTCCTTATTGATATTCACCGGAGGCTTGTCTTGTGTGCTTCGACAACTCGCATACAACCTGGTGGTACAAGCTATGAAAAAACTTCCCGGACATGAGAAAACACATTTGCCCAGATAACGTACGAAAGGTATTAGAGCCCACCAAATAAGATTTGCTACAATTTGCTGTAGTACGTCACAATAAGCCTATGAGTTTCGCGCGTCAGACGATTTTCGAATTAGTTGATGCTTGGATGTTCAAGATACGGAAGCGCGGAGAGATGATACGCTTATGTACAACTTGATCATGGTGCAACCCATTCGTCAGCCAGAAAACTTCATGCACGATTTTCTAAAAAGAAACACATTTCCCCCCTTCCTTATGCCGTACCAATCCTCTCTCGTCACTCCTTATCTCATACACAGACAGGCCAAATAATGTTGCCGATGACCGCCAACAGCCTGGGTTCATGTACGGGTCTCTTGCCTGCGACAGAAATTTGTTATGTGTAGTATGCGGGGCAGAAAAGCACTTTGCCATTAATATGAACTAGAAGATTGCAGAAAAATTGTAAACATTTTCCAAATTTTATTAATTTCATTTCATTTCTTAAAGTCTACAAAACTGTTAATCAACATTAAGCAAATATACAAAATCTTGACGTACAGAATAATGGAGCGAATATTAGAAACGATACTACTAAATCTACAAGCTAAAATGTACTATACAAATTTTCTTTAAACTATAAGACATGCAAAGTATATATTTCTGAAAATAAAAAATATCGGATCAAACACTCTTCGAACATACTTCGGACGCTCATTATTACGTATATTACCAAACCAATGCATACAATATAATATATAAACTAAGCCAACGAAAGGCGCAGAGACTGGAGAACATGGGGTCCCCGAGCGTGCAGTACGCTTCAGCATCGTTGCGAACACCAACTCTCTCCGCTTGTCCCAATGCCATCTCGAACGGTGAGACTGCAAACAGAAAATATCCATATATACATCAAGATAGTAATGCAATTTCTATTCTTGCAGCACCGACGTAATACACGGTGCTCCGTAATCGCTCGAGATTCCATATGGTTGTTGAAATCTCTACGCATTAGGTAGATAAAACGTTGCGAGAAATCCTCTTGTCACAGTTAGGTCTTCCAAACCTGATCGCTTGCATTTTTCCCGCTACTTCAGCGTTGTAACGTTACTTTTATTTCTGCCAACTTAGGCACGACATCGTCTAAACTGCCCAATTCGGGACACGATGGCTCCTCCCGGGGATTCTGTTGAGACGATCCCGAATTTTCCGTGTCCTCACCATTGTAGAGCTCATAATTTGTATAATATACCTTCTTCTTCAAGCATTGTTTTTTATATTTCTGCCATTTTGAAGCTGCTGATAATCGCCGGATGCGTAAATCATTTTTAGCTTTGGAAAGAGCGCACGTCAGCATTGCTTCAATCCGTAAATCGCGTCTGCGCTTTCGGCGACACTTTGATCTTTTGCGGCGAACTTCGTCAATCCAAGTTAGTAACCGTTCAGTTTCTGGTTTGTCGGCGTTAGTTTTCGAAAGTCCCTTCTTTGTCCTCGCCATGCTTTCTCAATTATTTCACCTAATTATTGAGTAAGTAAAAAGTATACCAACCTGTATCCGGCTCCTGTTTGTTGTAGAACAATACAGAAGAGATTCACACAACTGCACACAAAGGATTTGAAACCACCGAGCAAAACACCCTCCTCACAGCACAGTCGTAAGATGACTAAGGGAAGTCTACGCTGCGCGTCTGAAGTCCGCTGTCTATACCCCCTCCTCTGTCTTTATGACGTAGTCTTACGCGCGAAAATGGAAACTAGTTCCGTGTAAAATCTTACGTTGGCCTTACATTCTCAGAAATTTTGAAAAATTCTTTAATCCAATTAATTTTTAAATATATGTGCGACAATTTTAATGCTAAATTTTATATATTTTGTACATTATATTAAAATTCTTCATTTACAGGAAATAATCAATAGCGTATGAAGGTGTACTGCACGTATTATTTGGCACGTACATTAACGTTGATGCAAGAATAATTATTCCAATGATTTTAAGTTACACACATAATAGATAAAGTAGGCTGTAGACTATGAAATTCGTATGAAATAAGCAGAGAATAGTAACTAAATAAATGTATATGTATATGGAACATAAATCTTGTAAAAATAATATACTAAATTACGTTCAAATCAAATATATCAACAAGATCTGTTGACTTCTAATTATTTTTTTAAGCACTAGTATCAAATAAAATTGCGTCATATAAAAATGTCATCCCGAAACACAGTTTAACGTGATACAATTGTATTACTTTAATTTAAGCAGAAAATATCTAATCATATTTAACAATTTTGAAAAACATACCTCTACTAAACTATCATTATCTTTTCCTATACCATCGGCAAGGCCCTGAACAGCAAGCAGTTCAGCGGTTGTTAAATAACTAGCCAATTGTTCTCGAACTACATTTATTTCTCCCTGATACATAAAATCAACCAATGCAGCCAAATCATCGAATTTTACATAATTATTATATATTACAACAGGATGCTGACATGGATTATCGTAAAATAGAATAAGTATCATTTACAAAATATATGTTAACAGTAAGAAATTATTAAA
Source organism: Bombus vosnesenskii (assembly GCF_011952255.1). Taxonomy (NCBI): domain Eukaryota; kingdom Metazoa; phylum Arthropoda; class Insecta; order Hymenoptera; family Apidae; genus Bombus; species Bombus vosnesenskii. The sequence continues at coordinate 11,562 of NW_022883980.1, read as the reverse complement.
TTCTTAATTTCACTTTACCTTAAATAAATCTCTAAAATATGTACCACATGCAGATAATAGCAGTTTGTCTGCTCTTATTCCTTTTTCCTTCGCAGCTTAAATTTACATCAACGAGATCTTCTTCGGTTCTCAGCGTATCAAAAGCACAAGTAATATGTTTTAAGTAATTATTCCACCTAAGAGAAAACTGTTGAATCCGTAAAACAATTATATTAAATTTGCAATTTTCAATCTGAAAAACATTTGACTTCAATGAGTATATTTTGATTTTTACCTGCCGGAAAACTGATGGAACAAAAATTTGTTACAACTATCATGTACTTATGTAATTAAAACAAGACAAAGCTTTTATAAATATAAAAATTGTCATAAAAATTTTGACGCAACGCATTTGAACATTTTATGACTCATTGTATTAACACCACATTATTTCTTTTTTTGTGAGTGTAATAAAAGCAATAATATTTAAAAAATACATACTTGTTTAGATGCCTTTCGCAATATGACTTTCTCATAGAGCAGGTGGCTTATTACAAAATTCACGTCATAAATGTAATTTTCTTCAACTTCCAAAGCAAAAGTTATAAGTGTCCACCCAGGAATACCCAACATTTTGAAACACTTAAATAATACAAATTTCATATTTGGGTATTACATATTTCTAACGATTGAACACTACCATGCTTACCATGCTTTCATTAGCATGCTTAAAATGACTATATATTGAAATTATTTGTATGGTATGCCCATTTCCTTATCACCCTTTATTTTTCTTTCTCCTTCTGCAGAAGAGTTGAGACTATTTGTATCCTCCCTATATTTGTCTATTATACATCCTACATACTTTCACAAATAACAAAAAATAGCAAGGTCAGATATAGCTTCAGTGTATACGGTCATCACAATGAAATGTGAATTACCTTCTGCAGATCTAAAATATTAAACGTGAAACGATGATCTTAATTTGGAATAGATTATAGATACACAATCTGTTCGTTTTTTCCTTTCTTAGCAATGATCTGTTCCATTGTCAAACAAGTATTTCCGTCAGTAGCCGGATGAAATGCAAATTTATATTGTATTATGCTTATCATTATACTGCAAGTACTTTGAATCACTGAAATTGCAGAACCATTTCCTGTTATTGAATGCAAAACATACAGCACGAACACGTTTTCCATTATCAAAAAACACCATACAAATGTCTCATCCATTGTATTAAAGTGATAAGAGATAGACACAGCACCAAGCCTGCAGCTTATAATACAACAAGTTGCACCAGTTTCTCAATTTTCCCCAATTATATTCAATGTTTACAATAATTATTCTTCATATAAAATTGTTACCTTTATCCAATGCATACCACCTCTCTCCCCCTCTTTAAAAATATGACCTTTTTCAACTTAATGTCTCCCAAAAACGTATTTAGCAGAAAGGATTCGACATCTATAACGATCCAATTAGAAACCTTTTCTAGAGACCATTAGAAACGCGTTCTCTATCCAATCCTGGCTGAAACATAATTACTCGCACCCCAGTAACCCACCTCTAAGTCATTCCAATCAACGTACCATGCAAACACGAATCCAACGCGTTCCAGGAATACAAACAACTGCCTGTAGCTGTTTAGCTGTACGCGACGAGTATAATTATTTCGGGTACTCCTCCAGTACAAAACAGACACCCAAACGACATTATTTCAACACAAAAATATTTAAAACAATAGTTATAAAAGCATGATACTTAATACCGCGCTTGACATCAGGTATAATAAAAATAAATTTCTTCAAAAAAATTTCAAGTTAAATCTTAAGCTTTTGTAATTATATCAAACTTGTTCAATTGACAATGAGCAATTTCCATCGTGTTTTGACAACTGACTCATCGTGGATGTATTTCCTCGGAATTGAAAAAGGAATGTGCATAATTTTGTCCTCCGTCAACACTCAAAATATTATCTGCATGCTATACTCAGGGATTCAATTTTATATTACGTTGCCTCATGTTCCATCACTGCTTTCCTACTATCAGTCACTTGAACGGTAATATAAACCAGTCTTCTATTTCCTATACTATTCTGCATACCATTTATCAGGAACAATACATTTTATTTGTTAATCTAATTAGATGCGAAGTTCCTCATTTGTCCTAATATCAATCAATGAATAAGTGAATTGAAATCTGTGAAAATAATGTAAAATCGGAAAATAAGGATAGAAATCTTTTCCCGATTACTTACAATTTATTAATATTAAATTGAATATACAAATATAAATTGGACAGGAAACGATATTTATTTAACGGAAACTAAATGCAATACTCGCATCTATATCAAATAACTTTACAGTTATTTTACCACTCTCGTCACAACGAATCTAACACACACACACACACTCTCTCTCTCTCTCTAACAACTCTATCAATTCTCACGACTCTACTCTTCGACGACTCGATACCTCTAACGACTCTACTCTTCGACGACTCAATTAGCTCTGATTCTCGCAACACGCACACTTTTCGATTCGCCTTGCGTAGCGAAACCGTCCTTCTTCTAACGTTGTCTATTGTTTCCCTCATACCTATGTAAGAACTACCAACCACGTGCCTTTAGTCACGTAGGCACTCTTAAATGTAAACGAAGCACAGAAACACGACGTACACGGTTTTTCTATTTTCAACTGATTTCTAATTCGAATTACTTTACGATATTACAATAAGTATCTAGTAATACGACTTCCGAACCGACGTAATTATTGCAATGATTGTTAAATTTCAAAACAATTTCCTATCCATGTTAAACATATTACGTATATGTGCATGTCTAGTATTTCGATTAGTTGCTCTACTTGCGGTAGTTCGCCATTCTGGATCATCTAGACTCAACAAAGATGCATTCAATTTACTCCATACCTTAAAAAGCTCTGTAGCGGCACAAGAGTTAGAATTTGCTTCAAACCAAGTTGTTGTTTTGTTTCGGAATATTTAGAGGTATTGTAAGGAATTATGAACTCCGGCAAAATAATGGCGCCGCTACATGTAACCGTAAAACAAGACGAATTTGTATCTTTTGACCTTCTTCTGACGATTATGAATAAACGAACGTGAGCGCAAACGATTCAGTATAAACTGTGACTAAACGTCTGTATAAATATCGTTTCGCGACAAGATCTGTTTTAAATACACTAACGAGTACACATTTTGGTAGTCTCATTATTCGATCCCCTACAGCTCTTATTAAGGAAGATAGAGGCCTGTGACAGTATTCAGCTTGGTAAACTTTGAACAGAGCATATTGATAAGCCAGAGTAACTAACATACAACCTTTTTTTTCTTTTTTTTTACGTGGAGAAATCCTCATGGACACTCCGCTGTTGCAGTAATTGCGTAACAGCAGAGTAGTGTCGGACTCTTACCGACTAAAACTCCACGATGACCGCCCGACGCGTATGACAGAGGTGCTCCAGGATTCTCTAATGAATTAACTTCAGTTGCACCCCCTTCACTCGTTCTCTAGTTCTAGCCAGTCCTAATATTTCCTGACTATTGAATTGGCGTTAGGAGGGGCCATTACCCCTAGCGCTGTCTCTCCTTATTGATATTCACCGGAGGCTTGTCTTGTGTGCTTCGACAACTCGCATACAACCTGGTGGTACAAGCTATGAAAAAACTTCCCCGGACATGAGAAAACACATTTGCCCAGATAACGTACGAAAGGTATTAGAGCCCACCAAATAAGATTTGCTACAATTTGCTGTAGTACGTCACAATAAGCCTATGAGTTTCGCGCGTCAGACGATTTTCGAATTAGTTGATGCTTGGATGTTCAAGATACGGAAGCGCGGAGAGATGATACGTTTATGTACAACTTGATCATGGTGCAACCCATTCGTCAGCCAGAAAACTTCATGCACGATTTTCTAAAAAGAAACACATTTCCCCCCTTCCTTATGCCGTACCAATCCTCTCTCGTCGCTCCTTATCTCATACACAGACAGGCCAAATAATGTTGCCGATGACCGCCAACAGCCTGGGTTCATGTACGGGTCTCTTGCCTGCGACAGAAATTTGTTATGTGTAGTATGCGGGGCAGAAAAGCACTTTTGCCATTAATATGAACTAGAAGATTGCAGAAAAATTGTAAACATTTTCCAAATTTTATTAATTTCATTTCATTTCTTAAAGTCTACAAAACTGTTAATCAACATTAAGCAAATATACAAAATCTTGACGTACAGAATAATGGAGCGAATATTAGAAACGATACTACTAAATCTACAAGCTAAAATGTACTATACAAATTTTCTTTAAACTATAAGACATGCAAAGTATATATTTCTGAAAATAAAAAATATCGGATCAAACACTCTTCGAACATACTTCGAACGCTCATTATTACGTATATTACCAAACCAATGCATACAATATAATATATAAACTAAGCCAACGAAAGGCGCAGAGACTGGAGAACATGGGGTCCCCGAGCGTGCAGTACGCTTCAGCATCGTTGCGAACACCAACTCCCTCCGCTTGTCCCAATGCCATCTCGAACGGTGAGACTGCAAACAGAAAATATCCATATATACATCAAGATAGTAATGCAATTTCTATTCTTGCAGCACCGACGTAATACACGGTGCTCCGTAATCGCTCGAGATTCCATATAGTTGTTGAAATCTCTACGCATTAGGTAGATAAAACGTTGCGAGAAATCCTCTTGTCACAGTTAGGTCTTCCAAACCTGATCGCTTGCATTTTTCCCGCTACTTCAGCGTTGTAACGTTACTTTTATTTCTGCCAACTTAGGCACGACATCGTCTAAACTGCCCAATTCAGGACACGATGGCTCCTCCCGGGGATTCTGTTGAGACGATCCCGAATTTTCCGTGTCCTCACCATTGTAGAGCTCATAATTTGTATAATATACCTTCTTCTTCAAGCATTGTTTTTTATATTTCTGCCATTTTGAAGCTGCTGATAATCGCCGGATGCGTAAATCATTTTTAGCTTTGGAAAGAGCGCACGTCAGCATTGCTTCAATCCGTAAATCGCGTCTGCGCTTTCGGCGACACTTTGATCTTTTGCGGCGAACTTCGTCAATCCAAGTTAGTAACCGTTCAGTTTCTGGCTTGTCGGCGTTAGTTTTCGAAAGTCCCTTCTTTGTCCTCGCCATGCTTTCTCAATTATTTCACCTAATTATTGAGTAAGTAAAAAGTATACCAACCTGTATCCGGCTCCTGTTTGTTGTAGAACAATACAGAAGAGATTCACACAACTGCACACAAAGGATTTGAAACCACCGAGCAAAACACCCTCCTCACAGCACAGTCGTAAGATGACTAAGGGAAGTCTACGCTGCGCGTCTGAAGTCCGCTGTCTATACCCCCTCCTCTGTCTTTATGACGTAGTCTTACGCGCGAAAATGGAAACTAGTTCCGTGTAAAATCTTACGTTGGCCTTACATTCTCAGAAATTTTGAAAAATTCTTTAATCCAATTAATTTTTAAATATATGTGCGACAATTTTAATGCTAAATTTTATATATTTTGTACATTATATTAAAATTCTTCATTTACAGGAAATAATCAATAGCGTATTGTTGAGGTTGTTCGGTGTGTAAACAGAGAAAACACGTGGATAAATTGTAAGGTAGAAAATATATTTAAATAGAAGTGTAATAAGTAAAAATACAATTTGAGCTGGTCCAGATCCGCAAGCTAGCTGTGTTACCTAATAACTGAAAAACCCCGAAGCCAACGTCGCCTGTTTACTGTTTATGGCCTGACTTCGTCGCAGTCTTTTGTCTACACGCTGTCGATGGCTTCAGTGCTTGAGAAAATTAAAAAAGACCAGATGTAGAGTTTTCTTAGAAGTGGTAACCACTTCAACACTATATAACGTAATACGTTATAACGTTATACTATATAACGTAATACGTTATTACGTTTTCTGTGTAACGTAATACGTTCTAAAATTATACTATATAGCGTAATAAGTGATAACGTTACACTATATAACGTAATACGTTATAACTTAATTCTAAGTAATGTCATAAGTTATAAAGTTATACTGTATAACGTAATGCGGTGTAACGTTATACCATATAACGTAATACGTTATAACGTTATACTCTTTAACGTAGTACGTTATTACGTTATTCTTTATAACGTAATATGTTATTACGTTGTTCTTTATAACGTAATATGTTATTACGTTGTTCTTTATAACGTAATACGTTATAACGTTATACTCTTTAACGTAGTACGTTATTACGTTATTCTTTATAACGTAATACGTTATAACGTTTCTCTATATAATGTAATACGGTATAACGTTATACCTATATAACGTAATACGTTATAAAATTATACTATATAACGTAATACGTTATAAAATTATACTATATAACGTAATACGTTATTACGTTGTTCTGTATAACGTAATACGTTATAAAATTATACTATATAGCGTAATAAGTTATAACGTTATACTATATAACGTAATACGTTATTACGATACTCTTTATAACGTAATACGTTATAACGTTATTCTGCAGAACGTCATGCGTTATAACGTTTCCCTATATAATGTAATACGGTATAACGTTATACCTATATAACGTAATACGTTATAAAATTATACTATATAACGTAATACGTTATAAAATTATACTATATAACGTAATACGTTATTACGTTGTTCTGTATAACGTAATACGTTATAAAATTATACTATATAGCGTAATAGGTTATAACGTTATACTATATAACGTAATACGTTATTACGATACTCGATATAACGTAATACGTTATAGCGTTATTCTGCGGAACGTCATGCGTTGTAACGTTACTCTATATAATGTAATACGCTATGACATTATACTATATAACGTAATACGTTATAACGTTATACTATATAACGTAATACGTTATAAAATTATACTATATAGCGTAATAAGTTATAACGTTATACTATATAACGTAATACTTTATAACGTAATACGTTATAAAGTTATTCTGCGGAACGTCATGCGTTATAACGTGACTCTATATAATGTAATACGGTATAACGTTATGCCTATATAACGTAATACGTTATAAAATTATACTATAAAACGTAATACGTTATAGCGTTATACCATATAACGTAATACGTTATAACTTAATTCTAAGTAATGTCATAAGTTATAACGTTATACTGTATTACGTAATACGGTGTAATGTTATACTCTATAATGTAATACGTTATTACGTTATTCTATCCAACGTAATACGTTATAAAATTATACTATATAACGCAATACGTTATAACGTTATACTATATTCCGCAACACGTTATTACGTTATTCTTTATAACGTAATACGTTATAAAGTTATACTGAATAACGTAATAAGTTATAACGTTATACTATATAACGGAATACGTTATTACGTTATTCTTTATAACGGAATACGTTATTACGTTATTCTTTATAACGTAATACGTTATAAAGTTATACTATAAAACGTAATACGTTATAACGTTATACCATATAGCGTTATACTATATAACGTAATACGTTGTAATTTCGACCAATCGCGGGGAGACGTAATCGCGAGGATAGACGTCAACGGGGGTCGTAAATCCCCGTTACGATTATAACAATCGACACCACGAATTGATCGATCCCCTGATTTCCGTTGAGATAATAAGGGGTGATTGAATTTGTATAACACTGGGATTCACAGTATTATAAAGTATATATTTCCAACACTTAGTTACACTGACGTAGAGAAATAAATAGTTAACAACTTGTCGCACGAAGATGCGATAGACATGTACGCTAGAGCAGGGCTCTTATAATGGAAATTAATGTGTCAATGGACTTAGCACTGTGATATGTTTAGGAGAGAAGATGTATGTTCGACAACACCGAGAACCGACAAAAGATGTGCGTGAAGTATGCAACTCTCGCGCTATGTGTAGACTGCTGCGTTAGGCGTTAGTTGGTAGACTGTCTGTCGCTCTTTTTTTTAATACGGAAGAAAAGTTCGGTGTGGGTGTGCCCCTGTGCCTAAAGAACGCGCATTCGTTGATCCCACTTTCGTTAGGAAAAGTGAGGGTAGCGATCCGCGGTGTCGATTGGTCATGACCTGCACTACTGCTCGAAGGGATGAGTAGGGAATCTCCTACCATCGTGGTGCGTAGATGACTGTGCGCGTAAGAAAAACCTAGCTTGTTTTATTACAGGGCTATTCGGATTTTCCTAATGGGTGCATACCCGCTTTCTCCGTGTTTTAAAGGCGACTAATAAACCCAAGGACACCTCTAAAACCGACTGTGTTTCGAGCATATTTTTAAGCTTTAGAAATTCTTCAAGACAACGGATTGAATACATATGGCGAAACAATGCAGGGAAGTGAAAGTTATGGTGAGTCCTTAGGTTTATTGAGGGTCGAAGTGACGTTACGCAGGACAGCAACCGCTGTCCGGTCGCGCGGGCTGGCGTGCGGATGTTTTAGGCGGCGTAACATACGTTATTACGTTATTCTTTATAACGTAATACGTTATAAAGTTATACTGAATAACGTAATAAGTTATAACGTTATACTATATAACGTAATACGTTATTACGTTATTCTATCTAACATAATACGATATAAAGTTATACTATAAAACGTAATACATTATAACGTTATACCATATAGCGTTATACTATATAACGTAATACGTTATAACGTTATACCATATAACGTAATACGTTATAACTTAATTCTATGTAATGTCATACGTTATAACGTTATACTGTATAACGTGATACGATGTAACGTTATACTATATAACGTAATACGTCATAACGTTATACTATATAACGTAATACTTTATTACGTTATTCTTCATAACGCAATACGTTATAAAGTTATACTGAATAACGTAATAAGTTATAACGTTATTCTGTGGCACGTCGTGCGTTATAACGTTACTCTATATAATGTAATACGGTATAACATAATACTGTATAACGTAATACGTTAGAACGTTATTCTCTAAGACGTAATACTTCATAACTTTAAACCATATGTCGTAATACGTTACAACGTTATTCTGTGGAACGTCATGCGTTACAACGTTCCTCTATATAATGTAATAAGGTATAACGTTATACCTATATAACGTAATACGTTACAAAATTATACTATAAAACGTAATACGTTATAACGTTATACAATATAACGTAATACGTTATAACTTAATTCTATGTAATGTCATACGTTATAACGTTATACTGTATAACGTAATACGGTGTAACGTTATTCTACCTAACATAATACGATATGAAGTTGTATTATAAAACGTAATAAGTTATAACGTTATACCATATAGCGTTATACTACAGAACGTAATACGTTATAGCGTTATACTATATAACGTAATGCGTTATTACGTTGTTCTGTATAACGTAATACGTTATAAAATTATACTATATAGCGTAGTAAATTATAACGATATACTCTATAACGTAGTACGTTATAATGTTACACTGCCTAACGTAATACGTTATAAAGTTATACTGAATAACGTAATCAGTTATAACGTTATTCTGCGGACGTCATGCGTTATAACGTTACTCTATATAATGTAATACGGTATAACATTGTACTATATAACGTAATACGTTATAAAATTATACTATATAACGTAATACGTTATAACGTTATACTATATAACGGAATACTTTATTACGTTATTCTTCATAACGCAATACGTTATAAAGTTATAGTGAATAACGTAATAAATTATAACGTTATTCTGCGGCACGTCATGCGTTATAACGTTACTCTATATAATGTAATACGGTATAACATTGTACTATATAACGTAATACGTTATAAAATTATACTATATAACGTAATACGTTATTACGTTGTTCTGTATACGTAATACGTTATAAAATTCTACTATATAACGTAATACGTTATAACGTTATACTACATAACGTAATACGTTATTACGCTGTTCTGTGTAACATAATACGTTATTGACCTATACTATATAGCGTAATAAGTTATAGCGATATACTCTATAACGTAGTACGTTATAATGTTACACTGCCTAACGTAATACGTCATAACGTTATAATATAAAACGTAATACGTTATAACGTTATACCATATAGCATTATACTATATAACGTAATACGTTATAACGTTATACCATATAACGTAATACGTTATAACTTAATTCTATGTAATGTCATACGTTATAACGTTATACTGTATAACGTGATGCGATGTAGCGTTATACTATATAACGTTATTCTATGTAACGTCATACGGTATAATGTTATACTACTTAACGTAATACGTTATAACGTTATAACATATAACGTACTACGTTATAGTGTTACACTACCTAACGTAATACGTTATATCGTTACACAATATAATGTAATACGTTATAACGATATACTCTATAACGTAGTACGTTATAATGTTACACTGCCTAACGTAATACGTTATAACATTGTACTATATAACGTAATATGTTGTTACGTTATTCTGTCTAACGTAATACGATATGAAGTTATGCTATAAAACGTAATACGTTATAACATTATACCATATAGCGTTATATTATAGAGCGTAATACGTTATAGCGTTATACCATATAACGTAATCCGTTATAACTTAATTCTATGTAATGTCATACGTAATAACGTTATACTGTATAACGTAATACGTTGTAAAATTCTACTATAAAGCGTAATACGTTATAACGTTATACTATGTAGCATAATACGTTATTACGTTATTCTATATAACGTTATACGTTATAACCTTATTCTGCGGAACGTCATGCGTTATAACGTTACTCTATATAATGTAATTCGGTGTAACGTTATACCATATAACGTAATACGTTATAACGTTATACCATATAACGTAATTCGTTACAACGCTATACCATATAACATAATATGTTATATCGTTATACCATATGACATTATATCATATAACGTTATACTATGGGGAACGTCATATGCGTTATAACGTTACTTTCCGTATAATGGAATACGGTATAACGTTATACTATATAACGTGATTCGATATATAATGTTATACTATATAACGTGATACGATGTAACGTTATACTGTATAACGTAATACGTCATAACGTTATACTATATAACGTAATACTTTATTACGTTATTCTTCATAACGCAATACGTTATAAAGTTATACTGAATAACGTAATAAGTTATAACGTTATTCTGTGGCACGTCGTGCGTTATAACGTTACTCTATATAATGTAATACGGTATAACATAATACCGTATAACGTAATACGTTAGAACGTTATTCTCTAAGACGTAATACTTCATAACTTTAAACCATATGTCGTAATACGTTACAACGTTATTCTGTGGAACGTCATGCGTTATAACGTTCCTCTATATAATGTAAAACGGTATAACGTTATACCTTTATACCGTAATACGTTATAAAATTATAGTATAAAACGTAATACGTTATAACGTTATACTATATAACGTAATACGTTATAACTTAATTCTATGTAATGTCA
>NW_022883979.1:0-4801 GCF_011952255.1 Bombus vosnesenskii | reverse complement strand
AAATAATGTGGTGTTAATACAATGAGTCATAAAATGTTAAAATGCGTTGCGTCAAAATTTTTATGACAATTTTTATATTTATAAAAGCTTTGTCTTGTTTTAATTACATAAGTACATGATAGTTGTAACAAATTTTTGTTCCATCAGTTTTCCGGCAGGTAAAAATCAAAATATACTCATTGAAGTCAAATGTTTTTCAGATTGAAAATTGCAAATATAATATAATTGTTTTACGGATTCAACAGTTTTCTCTTAGGTGGAATAATTACTTAAAACATATTACTTGTGCTTTTGATACGCTGAGAACCGAAGAAGATCTCGTTGATGTAAATTTAAGCTGCGAAGGAAAAAGGAATAAGAGCAGACAAACTGCTTTTATCTGCATGTAGTACATATTTTAGAGATTTATTTAAGGTAAAGTGAAATTAAGAATTTAATAATTTCTTACTGTTAACATATATTTTGTAAATGATACTTATTCTATTTTACGATAATCCATGTCAGCATCCTGTTGTAACATATAATAATAATGTAAAATTCGATGATTTGGCTGCATTGGTTGATTTTATGTATCAGGGAGAAGTAAATGTAGTTCGAGAACAATTGGCTAGTTATTTAACAACCGCTGAACTGCTTGCTGTTCAGGGCCTTGCCGATGGTATAGGAAAAGATAATGATAGTTTAGTCGAGGTATGTTTTTCAAAATTGTTAAATATGATTTATTTTCTGCTTTAAATCTTTTAAAGTAATACAACTGTATCACGTTAAACTGTGTTTCGACATTTTTATATGACGCAATTTTATTTGATACTAGTGCTTCAAAAAAATAATTAGAAGTCAACAGATCTTGTTGATATATTTGATTTGAATGTAATTTGGTATATTATTTTTACAAGATTTATGTTCCATATACATATACATTTATTTAGTTACTATTCTCTGCTTATTTTATACGAATTTCATAGTCTACAGCCTACTTTATCTATTATGTGTGTAACTTAAAATCATTGGAATAATTATTCTTGCATCAACGTTAATGTACGTGCCAAATAATACGTGCAGTACACCTTCATACGCTATTGATTATTTCCTGTAAATGAAGAATTTTAATATAATGTACAAAATATATAAAATTTAGCATTAAAATTGTCGCACATATATTTAAAAATTAATTGGATTAAAGAATTTTTCAAAATTTCTGAGAATGTAAGGCCAACGTAAGATTTTACACGGAACTAGTTTCCATTTTCGCGCGTAAGACTACGTCATAAAGACAGAGGAGGGGGTATAGACAGCGGACTTCAGACGCGCAGCGTAGACCTCCCTTAGTCATCTTACGACTGTGCTGTGAGGAGGGTGTTTTGCTCGGTGGTTTCAAATCCTTTGTGTGCAGTTGTGTGAATCTCTTCTGTATTGTTCTACAACAAACAGGAGCCGGATACAGGTTGGTATACTTTTTACTTACTCAACAATTAGGTGAAATAATTGAGAAAGCATGGCGAGGACAAAGAAGGGACTTTCGAAAACTAACGCCGACAAGCCAGAAACTGAACGGTTACTAACTTGGATTGACGAAGTTCGCCGCAAAAGATCAAAGTGTCGCCGAAAGCGCAGACGCGATTTACGGATTGAAGCAATGCTGACGTGCGCTCTTTCCAAAGCTAAAAATGATTTACGAACGCGATTATCAGCAGCCTGGGGTATAGAAATATAAAAACAATGCCTTGTCAGCTAGGTATATTATACAAATTATGAGCTCTACAATGGTGAGGACACGGAAAATTCGGGATCGTCTCAACAGAATCCCGGAGGAGCCATCGTCCTGAATTGGGCAGTTTAGACGACGCCTAAGTTGGCAGAAATAAAAGTAACGTTACAACGCTGAAGTAGCGGGAAAAAAAGCGATCAGGTTTGGAAGACCTTAACTGTGACAAGAGGATTTCGCAACGTTTACCTAATGCGTAGAGATTTCAACAACTATATGGAATCTCGAGCGATTACGGAGCACCGTGTATTACGTCGGTGCTGCAAGAATAGAAATTGCATTACTATCTTGATGTATATATGGATATTTTCTGTTTGCAGTCTCACCGTTCGAGATGGCATTGGGACAAGCGGAGGGGGTTGGTGTTCGCAACGATGCTGAAGCGTACTGCACGCTCGGGGACCCCATGTTCTCCAGTCTCTGCGCCTTTCGTTGGCTTAGTTTATATATTATATTGTATGCATTGGTTTGGTAATATACGTAATACGAGCGTTCGAAGTATGTTCGAAGAGTGTTTTGATCCGATATTTTTTATTTTCAGAAATATATTTTGGTAGTCTTATAGTTTAAAAGAAAATTTGTATAGTACATTTTAGCTTGTAGATTTAGTACTGTTTCTACTATTCGCTCCATTATTCTGTACGTCAAGATTTTGTATATTTGCTTAATGTTGATTAACAGTTTTGTAGACTTTAAGAAATGAAATGAAATTAATAAAATTCGGAAAATGTTTACAATTTTTCTGCAATCTTCTAGTTCATATTAATGGCAAAAGTGCTTTTCTGCCCCGCATACTACACATAACAAATTTCTGTCGCAGGCAAGAGACCCGTACATGAACCCAGGCTGTTGGCGGTCATCGGCAACATTATTTGGCCTGTCTGTGTATGAGATAAGGAGCGACGAGAGAGGATTGGTACGGCATAAGGAAGGGGGGAAATGTGTTTCTTTTTAGAAAATCGTGCATGAAGTTTTCTGGCTGACGAATGGGTTGCACCATGATCAAGTTGTACATAAACGTATCATCTCTCCGCGCTTCCGTATCTTGAACATCCAAGCATCAACTAATTCGAAAATCGTCTGACGCGCGAAACTCATAGGCTTATTGTGACGTACCACAGCAAATTGTAGCAAATCTTATTTGGTGGGCTCTAATACCTATCGTTTTCTCATGTCCGGGGAAGTTTTTTCATAGCTTGTACCACCAGGTTGTATGCGAGTTGTCGAAGCACACAAGACAAGCCTCCGGTGAATATCAATAAGGAGAGACAGCGCTAGGGGTAATGGCCCCTCCTAACGCCAATTCAATAGTCAGGAAATATTAGGACTGGCTAGAACTAGAGAACGAGTGAAGGGGGTGCAACTGAAGTTAATTCATTAGAGAATCCTGGAGCACCTCTGTCTTACGCGTCGGGCGGTCATCGTGGAGTTTTAGTCGGTAAGAGTCCGACACTACTCTGCTATTACGCAATTACTGCAACAGCGGAGTGTCCATGAGGATTTCTCCACGTAAAAAAAAAAAAAAGAAAAAAAAGGTTGTATGTTAGTTACTCTGGCTTATCAATATGCTCTGTTCAAGGTTTACCAAGCTGAATACTGTCACAGGCCTCTATCTTCCTTAATAAGAGCTGTAGGGGATCGAATAATGAGACTACCAAAATGTGTACTCGTTAGTGTATTTAAAACAGATCTTGTCGCGAAACGATATTTATACAGACGTTTAGTCACAGTTTATACTGAATCGTTTGCGCTCACGTTCGTTTATTCATAATCGTCAGAAGAAGGTCAAAGATACAAATTCGTCTTGTTTTACGGTTACATGTAGCGGCGCCATTATTTTGCCGGAGTTCATAATTCCTTACAATACCTCTAAATATTCCGAAGCGAAACAACAACTTGGTTTGAAGCAAATTCTAACTCTTGTGCCGCTACAGAGCTTTTTAAGGTATGGAGTAAATTGAATGCATCTTTGTTGAGTCTAGATGATCCAGAATGGCGAACTACCGCAAGTAGAGCAACTAATCGAAATACTAGACATGCACATATACGTAATATATTTAACATGGATAGGAAATTGTTTTGAAATTTAACAATCATTGCAATAATTACGTCGGTTCGGAAGTCGTATTACTAGATACTTATTGTAATATCGTAAAGTAATTCGAATTAGAAATCAGTTGAAAATAGAAAAACCGTGTACGTCGTGTTTCTGTGCTTCGTTTACATTTAAGAGTGCCTACGTGACTAAAGGCACGTAGTTGGTAGTTCTTACATAGGTATGAGGGAAACAATAGACAACGTTAGGAGAAGGACGGTTTCGCTACGCAAGGCGAATCGAAAAAGTGTGCGATGTTACGAGAATCAGAACTAGTGAGTCGTCGAAGAAATTAGAGTCGTTAAATTATCGAGTCGTCCCCGAAGAGTGAGTCATCTGAGAATTGATAGAGTTGTTAGAAATTAATATTATTGTTAGATTCGTTGTGACGAGAGTGCCATTTAAAATAACTGTAAAGTTATTTGATATAGATGCGAGTATTGCATTTAGTTTCCGTTAAATAAATATCGTTTCCTGTCCAATTTATATTTGTATATTCAATTTAATATTAATAAAATGTAAGTAATCGGGAAAAGATTTCTATCCTTATTTTCCGATTTTACATTATTTTCACAGATTTCAATTCACTTATTCATTGATTGATATTAGGACAAATGAGGAACTTCGCATCTAATTAGATTAACCAATAAAATGTATTGTTCCTGATAAATGGTATGCAGAATAGTATAGGAAATAGAAGACTGGTTTATATTACCGTTCAAGTGACTGATAGTAGGAAAGCAGTGATGGAACATGAGGGAACGTAATATAAAATTGAATCCCTGAGTATAGCATGCAGATAATATTTGGAGTGTTGACGGAGGACAAAATTATGCACATTCCTTTTTCAATTCCGAGGAAATACATCAACGATGAGTCAGTTGTCAAAACACGATGGAAATTGCTCATTGTCATTTGAACAAGTTTGATATAATTACAAA
>NW_022883978.1:0-13390 GCF_011952255.1 Bombus vosnesenskii | reverse complement strand
ATATAACGTAATACGTTATAACATTACACTATAAAACTGAATATGTTATAACGTTACACCATATGTCGCAATTCGTTATAACGTTATTCTATAAAATGCAATTCGTTATAATGTTATACCATATAACGTAATACGTTATAACGTTATACCATAAAATGTACTACATTATAACGTTATACTATATAACGTAATACGTTATAACGTTATACAATATAGCGTTATACTATATAACATAATGCGTTATAAAGTTATACTATAAAACGTAATACGTTATAAAGTTATACTAAAAAACGTAATACTTTATAACTTCATACCATAAAACGTAATATGTTATAACGTTATTCTATAAAACGTCATACGTTATAAAATTCTACTATATAAAGTAATACGTTATAACGTTATACTATATAACGTAATACTGTATAACGTTATACTATATAACGTAATACGTTATAACATTACACTATCAAACTGAATATGTCATAACGTTATACCATATGTCGTAATTCGTTTAAACGTTATTCTATAAAATGCAATACGTTATAATGTTATACTCTATAACGTAATACGTTATAACGTTATACCATATAATGTAATACGTTATAACGTTATTCTATGTAACGTAATACGTTATAAAGTTATTCTATGTAACGTCATACGTTATAACGTTACACTATATATTGTAATACGTTATAACGTTATTCCTTGGGACGTCATACGTTATAACGTGACACTATATAATGAAATACGGTATAACATTATACTATATAACGTAACACGTTAGAACGATATTCTCTAAAACGTAATACGTTATAACGTTATACCATTTGACGTAATACGTTATAACGTTACTCTACAAGACGTTAAACGTTATAATGTTATGCCATATAATGTAATACGTTATAACGTTATTCTATAAAATGCAATACGTTATAACATTATACCATATAACGTAATACGTCATAACGTTATACCATATAACGTAAAACGTTAAAGCGTTATTCTATACAACGTTATACGTTATAAAATTATACTATATAACGCAATACGCTATAACGTTATACCATATACTGTAATATGTTATAACGTTATACTATATAACGCAATACGTTATAACGTTACACTATAAAACATAATATGTTATAACGTTATACCATATAACGTTATACTATATAACGTAATACGTTATAACGTTATTCTGTGTAACGTCATACGTTATAACGTCACGCTATATAATGTAATACGCTAGTACGTGATACTATATAACGATATACAATATAACGTTAAACTCTATAGCGTAATACGTTATAACGTAATACCATATAACGTAATACTTTATAACGTTATTCTATGTAACGCCATGCGTTATAACGTTATTCTATGTTACGTCATACGTTATAAAATTATACTATATAAAGTAATACATTATAACGCTATACTATATACAGTAATACATTATAACGTTATTCTCTAAAACGTAATACGTTATAACGTTATTCAATATAACGTAATACGTTATAACGTTGTACCATATAACGTAATACTTTATAACGTTATTCTATCTAACGTCATGCGTTATAACGTTATTCTATGTAACGTTATACGTTATAACGTTACACTATATAACGTGATACGATATAACGTTATACTATATAACGTCATACGTTATAACGTTACACTATATAACGTAACTCGTTATAACGTTATACTATATAACGTAATACGTTATTACGTTATACTATATAACGTAATAAGTTATAACATTGTAGTATCGTGGACGAAAGGCCTAAGAAATATCGGGCGAACTATAAACAATGTCGCCAGAAAGTCGAAGCACCGACAGGCCCAACAATGTATCGTCGGTCTTTCGGTCGAATAGGTTACGCAAAAAAAGGCCTACGTGACTTTGACTCCGAGCGGTTGCGGAGCACGTGCGTGGTGGGGCTAAGAAAAAGACAAAGGAACGATGAGTCAGTCGAAAAACAGAGTGTGATTAGAAAAGCAGAGTGCGAGTCGAAAAGCAGAGTGCGAGTCGAGGAGCCGTGTGCGAGTTGAGCGGAGACAGACGTAGCGAGTGGCGTTGCCGAGAGAGTGTGAATTGCGCTGTTTTCTGTGCGTTTGGCGTGAATAGTTCAGATTGAACAACAATCGTCTTTTTCTGTCTGATTAACATCTCTATTGTCCACTCTTTGTAAATACATTATATCACGATATTACAACATTATACTATAAAACGTAATACGTTATAAAGTTATACTATATAACATAATACGTTATAACTTTATACTACAAAACGTAATACGTTATAACGTTATTCTATGTAACGTCATACGTTATAAAGTTATACTATATAAAGTAATACATTATAACGTTGTACTATATAACGTAAAACGGTATAACGTTATACTATATAACGTAATACGTTATAACATTACACTATCAAACTGAATATGTTATAACGTTATACCATATGTCGTAATTCGTTTAAACGTTATTCTATAAAATGCAATACTTTATAATGTTATGCTCTATAACGTAATACGTTATAACGTTATTCTATGTAACATCATACGTTATAAAATTATACTATATAAAGTAATACATTATAACATTATACTATATAACGTAATACGTTATAACGTTATACCATATAATGTAATACGCTATAACGTTATTCTATGAAATGCAATACGTTATAACGTTATTCTATGTAACGTCATACGTTATAACGTTACTCTATATAATGTAATAATAACGTGATACGATATAACATTATACTATATAACATCATACGTTATAACGTTACACAATATATCGTAACTCGTTATAACGTTATACTATATAACGTAATACGTTATAACTTTATACTATAAAACGTAATACGTTATAACGTTATTCTATAAAACGGAATACGTCATAACGTTATACCATATAACGTAATACGTTATAATGTTATACTATATAACGTCATACGTTATAACGTTACACTATATAATGTAATATGTCATTACGTTATACGATAAAACGTAATACGTTATTACGTTATACTGTATAACGTAATACGTTATAACTCTATACTATAAAACGTAATACGTTATAACGTTATTCTATAAAACGTCATACGTTATAACGTTATTCTGTCGAACGTCATGCGTTATACCGTTGCTCTATATAATGTAATATGATATAACGTTATACTATATAACGTAATACGGTATAACGTTATACCATATAACGTAATACATTATAACGTTATTCTATAAAACGGAATACGTCATAACGTTATACTATATAACGTGATACGATATAACGTTATACTATATAACGTCATACGCTATAACGTTACACTATATAATGTAATATGTCATTACGTTATACTATAAAACGTAATATCGTTATAACGTCGCTACCATATAACGTTATAATTATATAAATGTAATACGTTAGGTTACACCATATAACGCCATATGTTACGCTATACGGCAAAACCAGTACGTTATAACGCGTGTTATTCTATAAAATCTGGAATACCGTCATAACGTTATACCATATAACGTAATGTCATAACGAAAGCATTCTATATAACGTAATACGTCAATGTTATAAATTCATATAACGTAATATCGTTATAATGTTATAATTACATAACGCAATACTGTTATTACGTTATTCTATGTAACGTAAATATCGCTTGCGTTCACTCGCGGAACGTCAAGGCAGTTACAATACTTCATATAATGGGCGACGATATAACGCGAGGACAGGAGAACGTAATACCGGTATAACGTTAAGGCACCATATAACGTACCGCTGCAACAGAGACCATATAAACGCACACAGAACTTTATGCAAGCAATACAATACGTTATTGCCGTCCCTGGTCGAACGTAATACGTTATAACGTTATTCTGCGGAACGTCATGCGTTATAACGTTATTCTATATAAGGTAAATCGGTATAACGTTATACTATATAACGTAATACGTTATTACGTTATTCTATCTAACGTAATATGTTATAAAATTATACTTGTCGGAGATAAGGTGACACCGGTGCCTTCCCTCTGAAACCTCGGGAAGATCCATAGAAACATTGTAATTAAAATCTACAGTTGTAACTAAACGATTTGCCGTCATTCTAACCAATTGTATTTGTTTAAGTCTTGTGACGATGAGCTTGGGCTCAATTCGATAATTGGTCGCCGAACGTGGCCGCGGTCAACGGGACCAACTCTCCATTTAACAAAGGCATTGAGTAATCCTATAGCACTCCTTGAAAGAAAGATTCGTAGCGGCACTTGGCAGTAAACATTCCAACGGTTTCTGTCCCGTAGCTTGCCACACGCAGATCCTATTCTCCGGGCAGGATGTTTACCAGATGCCGACGCGTCTCCGCAGTACGTGATCGGCTAGCCCGAGGACCGTTATAAACACTAATATCTAGTTACCTGAAATCCTTAAACAGATAAACAATCTTTGTCCTAGTTACAGGAAGACAGGAGAGACCTATTTTTCCACGAACGACGTCTCCCACTAGCAACCTTCCCTCGAGGGCGGCTAGCATCCTTTTCTAACTACCGATATGGAGATTGGCCAATTAGCAGCAACGTCAATTTCCCTTACTTTCCGAACGTAGGATATCCCCGACGAATCCGATGATCTCGTGTCCTTAGACACGCCCCATCATAGTTTTCCTCTGAGGTATCACCGGGACGGAAAGTCATTCTCTCTTGCGATTTTATCGACAAAAAGATTAACGCCTTACGGTCAGTGAATATTAACAAAGAATGCGACTTAGATTTTGCGAGTGCGTACGACTACCATCCGGTTGTCCGCGGATTCGTTATCGAACCTAAGGCCATTGTCACTAGCGTCGCGAGTGTGTGATCATTGTGAGTTTGTGTCAACTCTGTAACATTTTTGCGTGTGTCAATAAAAGTAACTTCAGTGTAAGAAAATGGATAGCTTCAGTGAAGAATCCTTACCTGTCCCAAGCCCCCGCCACGAGGACGACTCGGGCCCAGATTCGGACATTGACTCAACATATATATTACAATTATTTTATTTAATTACATATAAAATTTATATAAATCTATTTGAAGATTATTAATAATTTTTTTTATTTGATAAATTTTATAAATTTTTTAAATTTTAATATATTTTATAAGTTTCTATATTTTAAATTTTAATGTTTTAGTAAAAATTTATTTATTTATATATATATAAATATATAATATAAATGAAATAATTTAATGATTAGTAATTTAATTAGAATAATGTTAATAAATTTAATTTATAAATATTTTAAAAATATTTAATATTATTTTAATTAAATTTTTTATATATTAATATAAATATATAATTATAAAATTTTGAATTTATTTTAGACTGATGAAAATTGGTCACCGTACGATCGCGTTGGTTTATTTATGCTGGTCGAGGGGATACCGGTAAATTTCCATTCGCCTTTGTTAGACGGTTGCATGAAGCGGCGACATTGTTTTTGCCCGAAGTTTACTTATTATTATTACAGTATGTCCTAACGTTGTTGATACTTCGAGGCAAGATCACACGTGGCTCGATTTGTCCCTCAGCTCGTGTGTCGCTACAATATTATATAAATTTTTATGTATGGGATGCGGAACAAATTAAACGGGTCTGAAAAAAGCAAATTCTTGAACTACAACAGCAACAATTATTAGTAGCAAAAATATCGAAAGTAATAAGAAGAAGTTGTAAAATACACGATTTCTTAAAAAATGTTGCAGATTATGACAAAAAGAAAAGCACTGGTCGGTCGTCATCGTTATCCGATCGTGATAAGCGAGCAATTTTGCGTGTAGCGAGTACCAGTACTATTTTCAGACGAAAAATAATCAACTTGGATGATCCTGATGGGATTATTTTCATGACATAAGAAAAGAGACAATGTCGGCAATTCGAAGACAAATAGGAGGAGGCAGCGTGATGGTTTGGGCCGGCATCAGTTATTTCGGCAAGACATGTATCAAGCTCATCGATGGGAGAATGAATAGTGTCCGGTACATAAATTTATTCAACGAACAAATAAATAATCATGCAGAACGCGTTTCTGGACCTGATTACATCTTTCAACAAGATAATGCACCTGTACACACATCAGGATTGGTCCAATCATACTTTAATGCAAATATATATCCGTTTTGCCGTGGCTAGCACGCTCCCCGGGCCTTAATGTTATTAAAAATTGCTGGGCAGAACTTGTTCACGGCGTATACGCGAATGGAAAGCAGTGTCAACACGTACAAGAATTAAAAAATGCAATTGTACGCGAATGGGATACATTGAGTCAAAATTATATTCAGAAACTACATAAATCGATAGCAAATCGTACAATAGAAGTAATAGAAAATAAAGGGGGATGTACTCATTTTTTTTTTTTGTTACACACTAAATCTCATAATATTTTTAATTATTTTCAACAAACCGCATATCCTGAGCTCATAATGTTTTGATACTATACGTTACAGACGAAAAACGTTACATGCGTCATTGAGTAATTGAAGATAGCTCACATGGGCTATCTCTTTCATGGGCATGATCGCATTCAAAGATCATGGTTTATATAAAATAAGTAGTTACATTGAAGGGCAAGAATCGCACGCTAAAAATGTGGGAAAAATGACAAATAAGGAAAAATTCCACAGGATCTTAGGGCATGTAAACTTTAATTATTTAGATACAATGTGTAAAAAAAAAATTAGTTGAGGGAATGCCAGAAAATTTTGAGTAAGTACAATTAAAATGTGGCACACGTGTCCAAAATAAAATGCACAATTTACCGCTCCAAAATAACCGTAGTAGAGCACGCGAGATTTTCGAATTAGTACATACCGATTTAAATGGACCTCATAAAAATACCGGGTTTGATGGATCTAAATATTTCTTAACATTTATAGACGATTACAGTAAGTGCGCATTGATTTATACTTTGAAATCAAAAGATGAAGTTTACATTTGTTTCCTTGATTATACGAACAAAATGGAAAATCTTACTGGTAAGAAGATAAAGAGATTAAGATGCGATAATGGAAAAGAATATATGAACAAAAACATGTACAATCTAACTAGGGCAAAGGAAATTGTCGTGGAACCATGCCCACCTTATGTTCACGAATTAAATGGAACAGCTGAGCTCTACAATAGAACAATTATGAATTCCGCTAGATGCTTATTACATGATTCAAAGCTGAATATTAAATATTGGCCGGAAATAGTTAGAGCCGCGGCGTACTTAAAAAATAGGACCATTACGAACACATATGAAAATAAAACACCATTTGAAATATTTTTTAAAAGGAAACCGAATATAAATAATCTAAGATTGTACGGAAGTAGAGTTTTCGTAAGAATACCTGAAATTAAAATAAATTCGAAATGGGACAAAATAGCAGACACTGGGATACTTGTAGGTTATGAAAACATTGGATATAGGATCCTAGTTAATAATAAAATTATAATTGCAAGGCACGTAGAATTTATAGATGATGATGATAATTTAGACGGATTTCAAGGAGAAGATGAATCAGACAATGAAACAGAAAAGGATTTTGACGAACATTCGGATTCAAACGAAATTCATGAAAAGGAAATAAATGACGAAAAGGTCGAGCAGGTTGCAATAAAAGCGGAGAGAAAGTTAAGTAACAAATCAGAAAGAAAACTTGAGGACATAGAAAATAATTTGAGAAGGTCAGGACAGGGAAGAAAGAAACCCCAAAGATATGGCCAAACGAGCTCATATTTCATTTATGTGAATGTAGTTAGCGCAGACAGTCCTCAAACCTATGAAGAAGCTTTAAGTGGAGATGACAGCGGTTCATGGAAAGAAGCAATGGATCGAGAAATGAATAGTTTAATCAAAAATAAGACCTGGCAACTAGTAGAGAAACCAAAGGACAAAAAAGTATTAGACTTGAAATGGGTATATACGAATAAATCTGATAATCGTAAGAAAGCACGATTAGTCGTTCGAGGCTTCCAACAAAATGAAGTACTGGAAGACTTATACTCTCCAATGGCAAAAATGTAAACGTTGAAGTTATTACTATCTTATTGTTGTCAATATGGTTTGACGATTATGCAAATGGATGTAGAAACAGTATTCATAAACGAAACTATAAAATCGGAAGTATTTGTAAAACAACCTATAGGTCACGACAATAAAAGCGGGAAAGTATGTAAATTAACAAAAACGTTATATGGATTGCATGAAAGTTCAAGAGCTTGGTATGAATGTTTCCACGAGTATATGAAAAAATTAGGATTTCAAAGAAGTAAGAGTGATTATTGGCTGTATATGAAGTATGAGAGCGATGATGTTATATATTTAATTCTATTCGTAGACGACTTATTAACATGTGGAAAAAACAAAAGAAAAATCGATGAGATTAAAAACAAATTGTCAAACCAATTTGCGATGAAGGACTTAGGTGAAGTAAAGACTTACTTAGGAATAAACATTGAATACGATGATAAGAAGTGTAAGATGAAATTAGATCGAAGTAGTTATATAGAGTCATTAGCGAAACAATATAATATAGAAAATAGTAAATTTTACATCAATAGTATAATTTACATCACTGGAACAAAACTTAAGTTTAGAACCCGCACAATCAGCCTCAGACGATATAAGATATAGAAATCTCATAGGAGCTTTATTATATATTAGTACTGGAACAAGATTAAACGTTAGAGATAGTGTAAACTATTTAAGTCGATTTCAAAACAGTTACAACGAGACCCACTATAAATATGCATTGAGAATTTTGAAATATTTATATTTAACTAGAAAATTAAAGTTATAAAAACTTATAAAAGAAATTTGAATGCTGAAGTTATTGATTGTTTTGTTGACGCTGATTGGGCTGGAGATAAAGTAGATAGAAAATTCACTACGGGATTTATCATAAGATTTTTCGGAAACGCAATTTACTGGAAATCAAGAAAGCAAAGTGGCGTGACAAAATCATCAACAGCCGCCGGGTATGTAGCTTTATCGGAAGCTGGGAGCGAAATTAAATTTGTAAGAGAATTGTTGAAAGATTTCAAAATAATGATCGAGACGCCAATAAAAATTTACGAAGATAATTCTGGAGCGATTGCGATATCAAAATTTGGTAGCTTGACAAAAAATTCTAAGTACATTGAAGTTCATTTCCATTTTGTGCACGAAAGTTACGAAAAAAAAGAGATTGACATTATAAAAGATTCAGAAAATAATGTAGCTAATATTTTAACGAAGGCTATAGGGAGAAACAAATTTGAAAATTTTAGATTACTTTTAAGAATAGTTTGATTGACTTATAAAAGGAAATGAATATGCAGCACAACAAATTGAGGAGGTGTGTTGAGATTTGTATAATTTTCTGTGCTGGACTGGGTTAAGTGCGTAGTAGAGATACTTGTATGTGGGTATCAGTGTGTGGAGGTATGTGTGTGGGCGGCGTCTCGAAAGCAGATAAATGTAAACTGTTCAGTCGGTTAACAGTCGGGTATAGAAGAAAGTGCTGAGACGCGTGCATGTGTGTATCGATGAATATATAAGAAATCCTCCATAAAATAAATATATTACTACTCTAATGTTAATCCTCAGTATCAATTTAGTGTTCCTATAACATTATTTCGGCTTCAAAGATCGACAATTCTCAACATTAGTACAAAAATCTGAGCAAACCAATAATCAGATTACCCACTACTAAATCTATCAACATTCTATTCCTCAAAAGTTCTCCCAGAAAATTTTAAGTACGCGCATCGTATCTTTTTAAAACCTATCACATCATTGATCGCGTCTCGCCGCTAACAGAATCTCTAGTACCACTATTCGCCAATTTTCACTAGCCCTTTTATTGCCATAACTTGAAAGCGTATAAATGCCAGAAAGAATATCTCCACATCCCGTAACCGGAGGCTTTTCATTTTCCAGAATTGTTGAATTTCGCGTTATACGCCTGGAAAAGGGGCGAGAGTACACGTACGCGAGCCCACTACGATTAATCATTCTGTTTTTCGATGCTGCCTCTCCCGACTTCGTGCTACCTCGTTTTTTTTTTCGTTTTCGGCCAGTTATCATGGAGGAGTCGGGGGTAATTGTTTGCTCACAGTACGAATAACAAGGGCGTCAAAAGCCGGACGAGCCAGCAGAATCGTTAGGCAAGTATTTAACGAAAAATGACGCGGCGTTTCCCCGAGCTGTCTCCACCCATTCTCGTCCGGTTAGTTTGTGTTTTAACTCGTTACGTCCATCCCTTTCATCGATCAAAAAAAGAACTACTACTACTACTACTACTACAAATACTAAAAGCGAGCATAATGACAAAGTAGTAACAAGAATGACTTCCCGTACTCTGGATAGTCCAGAGGATGCGGAGTCATTGGTAGTTACCTTCTTCTATGGCAGTTTGCCGGGCCTCTTCGGCTCGTAACCTCTTCTTTCTTCGGGCGCAATGCCCACTGAAACTTACATCTAAGCTCGAGACTTTCTAAATAGCAAACCAAAAAATAAAGTACAAAGGTGAAATAAAAAGATAAATCGCGGAAGCTGATCCCAGTGCACATAAATGAACAACGATCATATAGCGATCGCTGTCCGTTCGCATCTGCATGCTCGAGCAATATTAACGTTCGTTTCGAAAACTACTCGCGATCACGACCGCGAAATTAAATAAATCGACGAGCAAAGCCAGATGCGATGACACGTTCCATAGGCAAGGGTATAGTATACATATTTTATATATAACTTATGTAGTAATGTATATATCATGTTAATTTCATATTTTTTTCAATATAGAATTATTATATATATATATATATATATATATGACTGTACATAATACATTATAGAATAACATAGTATATAATTTTATATTTTAAAAATATGAGGCATACTATTTAAGATTGTCATCGATTTAAAATCAAAGTATGAAAAGGACACCCTGGAGAGAGTAAAACACAGAATCATTCTAACTAAACATTCAGATCGTACCGACACCTAGGTATCGTCTTACAATTAAATCTCGGTCTCGAATGGATTAAAATGAAATACATACTTGCAGCTTCAACATCTTCAATATCGCGGAGATTCAAACTTTACAAATAAAAGCGGCCTGTTCCCCTTTCCACGACAGACTCTCATACCATATCCGCTCTTATCCAGGCTTTTACTTGAAACCAGCAATGCGTTCCTTTACAATTTAAATTTACCCGGACCATCCACTGAATCGTCAGCCCTTTATAAATATATAATGAACCCAGAACATGTGCCTGTGCCCCTGGTATCGACGCTTGTGATGTTCGTACCGGAACCTTCGCACAATTTCAATTTGTTACGCGTCAACATCGATTCTTCCAAGGGTCACAGCTTTATGCAGCTAAATCCTTTGGAACGATTAAAAAGATACTAATGATATGGTATTTTTTTACAAAGATTTAACATATTCATAAAATAGGAAGTTTCGTGCTCTCCTATTTTATATTAATTATAAATTAATAAGTTTTATATGTGTTATTTATAGATCTAATAAATTTTGTATTGGTTTACAGCAGGTGCTCCGGGTATAAACAGACGATAAACGAACAAATAGAAATTCAAACTATTGTCGTTGATTAACTCGCATGGGACTATAAGCTCGAATTGGACTTAAACGTTACGATCGTCGAGAATAATTACTATATGTACCCTGTACGACGGGCAGAGAATCTTAAGTTACGGCAATTAACGGCAATTCCTTTGTGCATAATTCAGGTTTATTAACAACCTGTAATGGATGATCATCGATGAACTCTTTTTGAATAAAGTTCACATATATAAAGCAAACACTATAAAATACGACAGGACAATTGTAATCGATAAATAACATTTTATTAGGATATTATAAGAAGCTAAGATATCGAGTTCTAATTGTGAATATCAAGCGCTCGTTGTTCGAGGAGATTACCAATATTTTCTTCCTGCTCCTCTACATGGCGCTACGCGGGACTCGCTTCTGAGCACGTCTTTCTCGTTGGAGGCTTCTTCTATCTTTTCTTTCCCAGTAGAATTTTTGCACAATTCTTTCTCCCTTTTATCATTAAATTACCTCTAATTCTTAACAATCTTTAATCTTTGTCTCTTCTTCCCTATATATATATATTTTTGTTTACTTTTCTCCGTAGCGAATTTTGTCTTTCTGACGCGGGATTAGGTTCCTGGACTTAGGGAGTTGTTACACGCCAGCTCCACCATGGCGACGGCATTCACTAGACAGCCTACATAGCCACCTTTCAGCTCACGCTTCGGGACACTTTTTTCGCTGAGATTCTCCGCGATGAGGCATGAAAGCAGAGACCACCGTCTGCGGAGGCATGATGATTCTATTGTTCCTTTTAACGAGTAATCGTTTTACTCGAGTCCTCTTACTAAACCGTAAGTACAAAAGACTATTATACTTAGATAGGTACTTGGTCTCAAGCACCAACTTATTTTGGTCTTTCGATTAAGTTCTTAATTAAATGCTCAATTAGATATTCATAAATATATCTTCATAATATTTCCCTCATCTATTTGTTTGACATTCTAGCAACCTCGTTAAGACGTCCGCCACTTCAACTTCTATCTACAAGTGGCAAAAACTGAAGCTGATCTTCTTCATGGAGAAACATGCCGGAAATGGCATCCGCACGTGTGAATAATTATACTCAGTGTCCAGGTAGTTCTTTCGATCATCCGATAGAAGTCGTTTCTGTTTTCCAGAGTTCGTTCACGCCTCCAGAATGTAAAAATATCCAAGGAAGTACCATTAGGAAGCAATGAAATTCAGAGCTTCTGTGGTTATTCCTTTTTCTGATTGTTTCTTTTCTTTACCCAAAATGGATGATTTCTATATCAAATTGTTTATTCGTATTTTTTTTTAATATTCCTTGAGATTTTCAATCAACTCGATTTCGAATTTTTTAGCACCCGATCTTCTGGTTGACGTCGTTAAGAAAGAGGAACGAGTGCACAGGAAGCATGGTCGGCGTGAGCATGATTAGATCCGGTCTGCCCGAGGACCTTGCCAGTGATAATAGCGGTTCGTTAAGGTGGTTGCAGTCTTGGTTTGCTTCTGTTTCGATTTCCAGCGAACTCGTCAGCCGGCATGGCTTCCGAGATGCTCCCCCTGAAACAAGTCGAGGGGAAATAATTAATGGACTCTCTGTTCGATTGTACGTGGATGACAAGCTGACCGTAAAAAGAAATATACAAATACGATTAGAAAATATAATCCGAACCCCTTTCGGTTTGATCTGAAGGGTTCTTTTTCTAGACGGAACCAAAGATTCTTATCTGGTTTATGGTGAGCTAAGGAACTCTTTGAAAACAGCATTTATAA
>NW_022883977.1:0-25697 GCF_011952255.1 Bombus vosnesenskii | reverse complement strand
ACCTCTAAATATAGATATAACAACATTATGTTACCATAGTTTAGAAAGACCCGCCCTAAACATCTCAACTCAAAAGTTATAACAGTTAAAAGTTAGCTAAATTATTAGGTTGTTCCAAAAGTTACTTTCATTTTATGAGGAAATAGTAGATGCACGACATTTTTGGTTTTACATTATTTTACTGAATTATAATTAAGTGAATTATAACTATTAAATATAATCCAATAAAATAATATAATAATTTTAACAACAATTTTTAATAATTAGTTTTGATAATAATTAATCAATTATAATTCGAAAAGAGTCGAATATAAAACGAAAGGGATCAAGAAATGCTATGGGATACTTACGCTATAACGAATGTTCTAACGATCTTTCATTGTAGTCCAAACGTTTTTCCATTCTTCTCTTTGGGTTACGTAGCTCTTTCGTTATGTCTCTTTCTGTAATTTTTTAATTTTACAGAATACAACGTTAGCACAAACGTTGAAGAAATATGAAGATACACTCCGAGATAACAAAATATAAGGCTTCAAAAGTGGAGATATGTACTCCGAGATAACGAGATAAAAAATAAAACGTTGGATGCCTTGAGCCCTAGTAACAACGCAAGAACACACACTGTCTTTTAAGTTCCAATAAAAAGTTTGTGAAACTCAGAATGAGTATTATGAGCATGGATGCTATTTAAACGTCGAAATCTATGTAATAATACAAGGCAATTACTTTTTAACTTTTGGGATGCAATGTATAGGAATCGATGTATCTACCTGTTTGATTCGCATTATTAAAAATCTTGGAAGTAACTTTATCAATTCCAGGACAGGTTTCCTGATGTACACACATCATCGAGAGATAAATGTCGCCTGTTTGGTATAAACAGTTTTTGTTTCGATAGATAAAGTCTCGAAAGAATTTCCGAATTGAATTTTTGAAAATTTATGAATTTATGAAAATTCATATCTCGTGTTAGAATCAACAGATTCATTATCAAGGAGAATATTATAACCTGCATTAAAGAAAATCCTGCATCACAGCGCCAGATGATCACTGTTTTATCTAGAGATACTAACAAAGCTGTTATCTATTAAATCTAAAATATTCATTCTTGAATCGATGATAACAAGATCTATGAATGATGTGGTTTTGGAACAAAATGCGATATAGGATCTATGAAGTTGAAACTGCAACTGTTTCTGGCTGTCATGCATTCATTCGTTGACTCCTCATTTCGTCGCGTTTGTATCTCTTCAGATATCTTCTTCTTTCGAACAGTTTCACTCATGAAAAGCTAAATATCGTAGGATACGCGAAGGGAACAGAAACTCAATCGGATACAAAAACTATGTATATTATATTAATATCTCGAAATATAACATCCGTTTCGGTTCATATAGAACCGAGGAGAACAACAAAATTAAATAAAAAAAACTCTACGATTATTGTTACGCAAATTGCCAAATTCCATATGTTCGAAATTGAGATCTCCTGCAATAAAATAACAATTATTTAAAAAGAGATATAATATATATATATAATAATAGAAATAATATCTATAATAATATATATGATATAAATTATACAAGTACGTCTAATTCATTGGTAAACTCGGTCTTTGCTGAACAAGTTGCATAAACAGAAATAATAAAGAAACTAGTATTCTTGGCGATTCTGATTCTAACTAGTGCGAACTTTATTTTAGTTCGTTTTACTCCGCTACTAATACTTACGAATCGTATTTATTTGTTTCGCTCTTCGTTAATATTCCACATTCTCTTTTGCCATTGCCTTTTTAACACTGACAATAAGCGTTGAGAGAGCAATCTTGATGTGAACAGGATGACCAAAACTTTTACACGAAACGCAACAAGGTTGATTTGTGTTATCCCTGCTTTCTTCGATACAGAAATCTGGATCAATACTTGCATCTGGATCGTAATTCATCGTTGAATTTAACGCTACGACAGTCCGTTGCAATTAGAAGCAACGTGACCTAAACGTTAGCAGGTCTTACATTGCATTTCGTTTGTCACATCTAATTTTTGGTGAAAAGTGAATGCAAAATACTGAAAATCAACCGAAGATCAGAAATTGAAGAAAATATCGGGCTGGCTTTTGACACTAATCTCACCAGGCCCGGTCAAATAACTGGTTTTAAAAGTTGAGAAATCAATTAATCGGAGAATATAAAAATTCACGTAAAGCTAAATGAACAAAAGATATAACGATAAATGTGCAATTTTAAATTAGATATTTAAACCAGTCATTTGACTAGGGGTGGTGAGGTTAGTGTTAATTAAATAGTTTAGTAGTCGTTGAGCGACATTTTGAATATTCATTCGTATAATAATTAGCAAAATAACTTTTCTTCGTTGATTCCTCCACCATAATTAATTTCCATTATTTATATCCTTCATTACACATTTCTTAATTCCCCGTTCGTTCAGGATATTTCTAAGAATAAAAATCATTAAATCGGTCAAAACTTCAGGTATTACGTCGTGATAATAAAAATGATATAGAGAAAATATCAATGGACTTCAAATTTTCAACCGTGAAAAAATTATTCTCTTACTACATTTTGGACTTAAAAATAAATATCGTTCCACTTTTTTATTTTTATATTAGTATTAAAAGCGAATACGCACTCAAAAAGCGCTTAAGACTTCATCTGCATACTGTGTCATTGCGGAACAGTAATTTTAAGTAATTTTTCACTTTCTCCATGCTGTTGTTTCAATCTTGCTTTGTTTAACGAAATTAAGATTATAAAGTAAGGTAACTAAAGTGATAAGTTAGACAAATGTGTCTGTGATGTTGCCAGTAGGGCTACGAATTATTGTACGATATTTGTAAATATCGACGTAGAGAAAGAATTGTGCTGCGCAATTCGAAAGAAAGTGCTTCGTAGAATAGGAATGGTTTTGTTGATGTATACATTTCTTTGTCTAGATCGTTAACTGCGTAGCTGCTTGTGCCACCGGCTCTTGTGTCCCCCTTCCCCCCTCCCTCACACTTTGTAAGTTACTCGGCGAAACTAACGTACAAAGAGTCATTTAGTCGTCTCATTTCGTACCGATAACGTCGATAGCGTTGCGTCGGGTTTGTAACGTATTATAACCTATTGGTGGCGTCGGTTCTTTATTACTTTCATTACTGTGTTTTTCGCATTATACATTACTATATTTTTTAACTTCGTAACATATATTTTTTTGATAGAGGTGACGCGCAAGTAAACTCAAGTACTTCAAAACAAAATTTCGCATGCGTTTCTGTAGTATTATTTAAGTATATTTAGTTGTGAAATTTCGAAATCTTGCAAATATTTTCAACTGTATTCTAGTGTATTAGTGGAGTGTATATCTCATATTCTAGTAACGAACGTTCATAGTATAATTCTTGCAACTGCTTACATTGCATTCATGGTATTCGCAAACATTTGTTCGATATCTAGAAATATCTTGTAATTTTAAATTAATATTTTTCATACGTAAAAGAAAAGTAGCACTATTTTCTAAATAAACGTTTGATAGAGAAAAGATGAAAGACATCGAAACTATATTTCGCTTTTTTTCTACTCCCCATCCCATCCCATCCCACACTACCCATAAACAACTCTATTTTGAGGGAATATTTTTGACCGCGTGCAATGCGGTTTGTAGAGTCAGTGTTTGCTCCGCAAAAGTATTTTTCAATATTTTCCAATCACGGTCGTTTTGATTAAATTCAATTAAATAATCACACGCGAAAGTAGTCAGATTTTATCAAACAATTTTCTACGCGACATTAGAGCTCTTGTTCGCCGGTTATAATTTTTGCGGTCGTGGTAATGTGGTCTTATTTTATATTCTTTTGAATATTCTTTTCGATAATAGAGTCAGTGCATCAAGAAGACAAAGCCTCTGCAGGATCTCAAGAATGTAAGTAGTTTTACATATTGTATTTCAATTTGTTCTATTTATTATATATTTTTTTTTTTGTGAAATATTGTTAATTATACAATAAAACGATTGATAATTTAGAAAGCTGTAAATGTCCTTTTTAATTGAAATAAAGTCTTAAAATCTTAACATTAAGGTACAATAAAACTGTCTGATACGTATCAAAATCAGTGAATGTTTTATTCTCAAACTTTTATATTAGAGTTTCAATTTATATACTTATCAGAGTTTAGTCTTTATTGTTGTTAAATTTCCATGCTTATCATTGTGTATTAACAATATTACTGATATTTTCTGTTTTGTTATAGACATATCACAGCTTAAACTTCTTTGTCTTTTTTGGGAATGCTCCAACGATGGCTCAAAAGCCAAGAATGTAAGTAACTTCACATATCTTACTTGAATTATGTGTATTCTGTATATTTTGCTTTCAATACTATTGATTAAGAAATACAATTTGATTGAGAATTTCATAGGTTAGGGTTTTCTAAGATTATTCTTCTATTAAAATAAAAAAAGTGTTAAAGTCTTAATACCAAATTATAAAACAAATGACTAATATATTTAAAAAATCGTTAGATTTTTGATTTCGAGATTTTAAACTTTTATATTAGAGTTTCAGTTTTTACATTTATGGATGTTTATTAGAATTTCAATCTTTATTATTACTAAAGTTAGGAGTGTAATAAATTTCCATTTTCACAATCTCCAACATTCCAAATAATCAGCGATCACTTATCGTATTTTGTGTTGTAACAGATTTTTCATAACCTCCATTTCCACCATTGGATTTTCGACAGTTCCTGCCTGATGTTGGTCTTTGAAATGATATTTGCTGAGATAATGCAGTGTCGATGGGAACGTTTTCCGCTTCTCCGCTTCTAATGGTGAGTCGCATGCGTTTTTGTTCCTCCGGTCACTCAATTATGTCGTAGGATGAAAGGTCCGAATTGGCACGGGTGACTGGTTGTATTATGTAGAATTTTTTGCGAGCATAGTGACCGCGGGTATTTTTTACACCCGTGAGTAGTAACATTTTTTTTCATATCTTTATTTATTAGTTCAGGATAGGTCTTCTTACACATCGCGATTATAATCATTAATTTTTTAATAATTAGTTTAAACATATAAATGTGAGAATATATTCGTGGTACTGACAAATATGTATAATAGTATTCAGTATAAATATTTGCAAAAGGCAAATATCTAGACGAATATACTTGTATGACATAAATACACTTAATCTTAAGCAATGAATTTTAGTATAAATAAGAGGTACCGAAGGAAAAATCGGATGCCCTCCGATTTCGTTGGAATGAAAGATGCAATTTTTACTCAATGATAATGACGATACATACAATACGCGATACATTCATTTTGTGACAATATTAATTATAATATATCACATTCTTTTGTTTGACTTCAGATACTATAAACGTAAGTAGAATTTAAAACATGAATTAAAATTTATTTCTTTTCCGTACAAGAATGTGTGAAATTTTATGTGCAAGAAGAAACTTCGCGACAGGCAGATTTTTGAAACAAAGCAATAATTTTGAACGCTGTTTCTGCACTTTTGGAAATGTGCTTTGACGAAGAGATTGCCGAAGATTATTTCTATCTTGGTAATGCATTTAGAGACAATTATTCTATTTCATCGAGTCTTAGTCTTTTTTCAATTAATGTTACTTTTTTGATAATATTAAAATTTCAGTAATTTATTAAATTAATAAAGCAGAGTTATTATAATCCAAAACGAAGCAATAAAATGTAAAATCAAAGGACGTTAGTCCGTTAAACACAAATGAGACAAACTAATCATGCTTTTAGATTAGGATTTTCAGATTTAACAATTGCCGTGCCCATTGTCAGGATGTCATTCACGTGCTCAGGTGTTACTTGAATGGGAAAAAGACATTGGGCATGATGACTATAATTAATGCAAAAATTTCTCAGCTGCTGACCATGTGTTAGGGTATCGTGCACGACGTATTTTCCACATTGTGTGTGTGTGTGTGTGTGGTTAGGCTGTGGAATTGCGTCGTTCTTCTCATTCGCTACAACTTAAGATACGAAAAATGTGGAGACGTATCAATACAATCACAATTCGTGGTAATATTAGCTACACGATTAAGCGCAACACGCTGTTAATATTGCTGTAAATTACAATTATAATTCCAAGTTTACTTATATTTATTTTAACGATATAATTTCTTTTAGATGTGTTTTATCACTTTTTGCGCAATGGTCACTAGCCTTCGTCAGTCGATTTCAGGAAAATGGTACGTAAATTAGAGTGTACATGTTGCCTGTTAAGCTCGGGTGTTGGAGGCATCTCGGGACATTCTCTCTAGTGGAGGCTCTTGCGCCCTGGTGATATGTGTGAGAACCGTGGAGGTGAACCTCTGATCGGGTAGGCGCGTTTTCGAGTGACCAACCTGCTTCAGGGAATTTCATTCGAATAATCGACGGTAAAGCTGACACGAATGGAACGTGTCATCGCGTCTGGCTCTGCTCGTCGATTTATTTAATTTCGCGGTCGTGATCGCGAGTAGTTTTCGAAACGAACGTTAATATTGCTCGAGCATGCTGATGCGAACGGACAGCGATCGCTATATGATCGTTGTTCATTTATGTGCACTTGGATCAGCTTCCGCGATTTATCTTTTTATTTCACCTTTGTACTTTATTTTTTGGTTTGCTATTTAGAAAGTCTCGAGCTTAGATGTAAGTTTCGGTGGGCATTCCGCCCGAAGAAAGAAGAGGTTACGAGCCGAAGAGGCCCGGCAAACTGCCATAGAAGAAGGTAACTACCAATGACTCCGCATCCTCTGGACTCTCCAGAGTACGGGAAGTCATTCTTGTTACTACTTTGTCATTATGCTCGCTTTTAGTATTTGTAGTAGTAGTAGTAGTAGTAGTTCTTTTTTTGATCGATGAAAGGGATGGACGTAACGGGTTAAAACACAAACTAACCGGACGAGAATGGGTGGAGACAGCTCGGGGAAACGCCGCGTCATTTTTCGTTAAATGCTTGCCTAACGAATCTGCTGGCTCGTCCGGCTTTTGACGCCCTTGTTATTCGTACTGTGAGCAAACAATTACCCCCGACTCCTCCATGATAACTGGCCGAAAACGAAAAAAAAACGAGGGAGCACGAAGTCGGGAGAGGCAGCATCGAAAAACAGAATGATTAATCGTAGTGGGCTCGCGTACGTGTACTCTCGCCCCTTTTCCAGGCGTACAACGCGAAATTCAACAATTCTGGAAAATGAACAGCCTCCGGTTACGGGACGTGGAGATATTCTTTCTGGCATTTATACGCTTTCAAGTTATGGCAATAAAAGGGCTAGTGAAAATTGGCGAATAGTGGTACTAGCGATTCTGTTAGCGGCGAGACGCGATCAATGATGTGATAGGTTTTAAAAAGATACGATGCGCGTACTTAAAATTTTCTGGGAGAACTTCTGAGGAATAGAATGTTGATAGATTTAGTGGTGGGTAATCTGATTATTGGTTTGCTCAGATTTTTGTACTAATGTTGAGAATTGTCGATCTTTGAAGCCGAAATAATGTTATAGGAACACTAAATTGATGCTGAGGATTAACATTAGAGTAGTAATATATTTATTTTATGGAGGATTTCTTATATATTCATCGATACACACTTGCACGCGTCTCAGCACTTTCTTCTATACCCGACTGTTAACCGACTGAACAGTTTACATTGATCTGCTTTCGAGACGCCGCCCACACACATACCTCCACACACTGATACCTCCACACACTGATACCCACATACAAGTATCTCTACTACGCACTTAACCCAGTCCAGCACAGAAAATTATACAAATCTCAACACACCTCCTCAATTTTTTGTGCTGCATATTCATTTCCTTTTATAAGTCAATCAAACTATTCCTAAAAGTAATCTAAAATTTTCAAATTTGTTTCTCCCTATAGCCTTCGTTAAAATATTAGCTACATTATTTTCTGAATCTACTTTTATAATGTCAATCTCTTTATTTTCGTAACTTTCGTGCACAAAATGGAAATGAACTTCAATGTGCTTAGAATTTTTTGTCAAGCTACCAAATTTTGATATCGCAATCGCTCCAGAATTATCTTCGTAAATTTTTATTGGCGTCTCGATCATTATTTTGAAATCTTTCAACAATTCTCTTACAAATTTAAGTTCGCTCACAGCTTCCGATAAAGCTACATACCCGGCGGCTGTTGATGATTTTGTCACGCCACTTTGCTTTCTTGATTTCCAGTAAATTGCGTTTCCGAAAAATCTTATGATAAATCCCGTAGTGAATTTTCTATCTACTTTATCTCCAGCCCAATCAGCGTCAACAAAACAATCAACAACTTCAGCATTCAAATTTCTTTTATAAGTTTTTATAACTTTAATTTCCTAGTTAAATATAAATATTTCAAAATTCTCAATGCATATTTATAGTGGGTCTCGTTGTAACTGTTTTGATATCGACTTAAATAGTTTACACTATCTCTAACGTTTAATCTTGTTCCAGTACTAATATATAATAAAGCTCCTATGAGATTTCTATATCTTATATCGTCTGAGGCTGATTGTGCGGGTTCTAAACTTAAGTTTTGTTTCATTGATGTAAATTATACTATTGATGTAAAATTTACTATTTTCTATATTATATTGTTTCGCTAATGACTCTATATAACTACTTCGATCTAATTTCATCTTACACTTCTTATTATCGTATTCAATGTTTATTCCTAAGTAAGTCTTTACTTCACCTAAGTCCTTCATCGCAAATTGGTTTGACAATTTGTTTTTAATCTCATGGCTTTTTCTTTTGTTTTTTCCACATGTTAATAAGTCGTCTACGAATAGAATTAAATATATAACATCATCGCTCTCATACTTCATATACAGACAATAATCACTCTTACTTCTTGGAAATCCTAATTTTTTCATATACTCGTGGAAACATTCATACCAAGCTCTTGAACTTTCATGCAATCCATATAACGTTTTTGTTAATTTACATACTTTCCCGCTTTTATTGTCGTGACCTATAGGTTGTTTTACAAATACTTCCGAATTTATAGTTTCGTTTAGGAATACTGTTTCTACATCCATTTGCATAATCGTCAAACCAAGTTGACAACAATAAGATAGTAATAACTTCAACGTTTGCATTTTTGCCACTGGAGAGTATAAATCTTCCAGTACTTCATTTTGTTGGAAGCCTCGAACGACTAATCGTGCTTTCTTACGATTATCAGATTTATTCGTATATACCCATTTCAAGTCTAATACTTTTTTGTCTTTTGGTTTCTCTACTAGTTGCCAGGTCTTATTTTTGATTAAACTATTCATTTCTCGATCCATTGCTTCTTTCCATGAACCGCTGTCATCTCCACTTAAAGCTTCTTCATAGGTTTGAGGACTGTCTGCGCTAACTACATTCACATAAATGAAATATGAGCTCGTTTGGCCATATCTTTGAGGTTTCTTTCTTCCCTGTCCTGACCTTCTCAAATTATTTTCTATGTCCTCAAGTTTTCTTTCTGATTTGTTACTTAACTTTCTCTCCGCTTTTATTGCAACCTGCTCGACCTTTTCGTCATTTATTTCATTTTCATGAATTTCGTTTGAATCCGAATGTTCGTCAAAATCCTTTTCTGTTTCATTGTCTGATTCATCTTCTCCTTGAAATCCGTCTAAATTATCATCTTCATCTATAAATTCTACGTGCCTTGCAATTATAATTTTATTATTAACTAGGATCCTATATCCAATGTTTTCATAACCTACAAGTATCCCAGTGTCTGCTATTTTGTCCCATTTCGAATTTATTTTAATTTCAGGTATTCTTACGAAAACTCTACTTCCGTACAATCTTAAATTATTTATGTTCGGTTTCCTTTTAAAAAATATTTCAAATGGTGTTTTATTTTCATATGTGTTCGTAATGGTCCTATTTTTTAAGTACGCCGCGGCTCTAACTATTTCCGGCCAATATTTAATATTCAGCTTTGAATCATGTAATAAGCATCTAGCGGAATTCATAATTGTTCTATTGTAGCGCTCAGCTGCTCCATTTAATTCGTGAACATAAGGTGGGCATGGTTCCAGGACAATTTCCATTGCCCTAGTTAGATTGTACATGTTTTTGTTCATATATTCTTTTCCATTATCGCATCTTAATCTCTTTATCTTCTTACCAGTAAGATTTTCCATTTTGTTGGTATAATCAAGGAAACAAATGTAAACTTCATCTTTTGATTTCAAAGTATAAATCAATGCGCACTTACTGTAATCGTCTATAAATGTTAAGAAATATTTAGATCCATCAAACCCGGTATTTTTATGAGGTCCATTTAAATCGGTATGTACTAATTCGAAAATCTCGCGTGCTCTACTACGGTTATTTTGGAACGGTAAATTGTGCATTTTATTTTTGACACGTGTGCCACATTTTAATTGTACTTACTCAAAATTTTCTGGCATTCCCTCAACTAATTTTTTTTTTACACATTGTATCTAAATAATTAAAGTTTACATGCCCTAAGATCCTGTGGAATTTTTCCTTATTTGTCATTTTTCCCACATTTTTAGCGTGCGATTCTTGCCTTTCAATGTAACTACTTATTTTATATAAACCATGATCTTTGAATGCGATCATGCCCATGAAAGAGATAGCCCATGTGAGCTATCTTCAATTACTCAATGACGCATGTAACGTTTTTCGTCTGTAACGTATAGTATCAAAACATTATGAGCTCAGGATATGCGGTTTGTTGAAAATAATTAAAAATATTATGAGATT
The DNA here is from genome assembly GCF_011952255.1 of Bombus vosnesenskii. Lineage (NCBI taxonomy): Eukaryota > Metazoa > Arthropoda > Insecta > Hymenoptera > Apidae > Bombus > Bombus vosnesenskii. The sequence goes on along the minus strand of NW_022883977.1, from coordinate 14,938 downwards.
TAGTGTGTAACAAAAAAAATGAGTACATCCCCCTTTATTTTCTATTACTTCTATTGTACGATTTGCTATCGATTTATGTAGTTTCTGAATATAATTTTGACTCAATGTATCCCATTCGCGTACAATTGCATTTTTTAATTCTTGTACGTGTTGACACTGCTTTCCATTCGCGTATACGCCGTGAACAAGTTCTGCCCAGCAATTTTTAATAACATTAAGGCCCGGGGAGCGTGCTAGCCACGGCAAAACGATATATATTTGCATTAAAGTATGATTGGACCAATCCTGATGTGTGTACAGGTGCATTATCTTGTTGAAAGATGTAATCAGGTCCAGAAACGCGTTCTGCATGATTATTTATTTGTTCGTTGAATAAATTTATGTACCGGACACTATTCATTCTCCCATCGATGAACTTGATACATGTCTTGCCGAAATAACTGATGCCGGCCCAAACCATCACGCTGCCTCCTCCTATTTGTCTTCGAATTGCCGACATTGTCTCTTTTCTTATGTCATGAAAATAATCCCATCAGGATCATCCAAGTTGATTATTTTTCGTCTGAAAATAGTACTGGTACTTGCTACATGCAAAATTGCTCGCTTATCACGATCGGATAACGATGACGACCGACCAGTGCTTTTCTTTTTGTCATAATCTGCAACATTTTTTAAGAAATCGTGTATTTTACAACTTCTTCTTATTACTTTCGATATTTTTGCTACTAATAATTGTTGCTGTTTTAGTTCAAGAATTTGCTTTTTTCAGACCCGTTTAATTTGTTCCGCATCCCATACATAAAAATTTATATAATATTGTAGCGACACACGAGCTGAGGGACAAATCGAGCCACGTGTGATCTTGCCTCGGAGTATCAACAACGTTAGGACATACTGTAATAATAATAAGTAAACTTCGGGCAAAAACAATGTCGCCGCTTCATGCAACCGTCTAACAAAGGCGAATGGAAATTTACCGGTATCCCCTCGACCAGCATAAATAAACCAACGCGATCGTAAGGTGACCAATTTTCATCAGTCTAAAATAAATTCAAAATTTTATAATTATATATTTATATCAATATATAAAAAATTTAATTAAAATAATATTAAATATTTTTAAAATATTTATAAATTAAATTTATTAACATTATTCTAATTAAATTACTAATCATTAAATTATTTCATTTATATTATATATTTATATATATATAAATAAATAAATTTTTACTAAAACATTAAAATTTAAAATATAGAAACTTATAAAATATATTAAAATTTAAAAAATTTATAAAATTTATCAAATAAAAAAAATTATTAATAATCTTCAAATAAATTTATATAAATTTTATATGTAATTAAATAAAATAATTGTAATATATATGTTGAGTCAATGTCCGAATCTGGGCCCGAGTCGTCCTCGTGGCGGGGGCTTGGGACAGGTAAGGATTCTTCACTGAAGCTATCCATTTTCTTACACTGAAGTTACTTTTATTGACACACGCAAAAATGTTACAGAGTTGACACAAACTCACAATGATCACACACTCGCGACGCTAGTGACAATGGCCTTAGGTTCGATAACGAATCCGCGGACAACGGGATGGTAGTCGTACGCACTCGCAAAATCTAAGTCGGATTCTTTGTTAATATTCACTGACCGTAAGGCGTTAATCTTTTTGTCGATAAAATCGCAAGAGAGAATGACTTTCCGTCCCGGTGATACCTCAGAGGAAAACTATGATGGGGCGTGTCTAAGGACACGAGATCATCGGATTCGTCGGGGATATCCTACGTTCGGAAAGTAAGGGAAATTGACGTTGCTGCTAATTGGCCAATCTCCATATCGGTAGTTAGAAAAGGATGCTAGCCGCCCTCGAGGGAAGGTTGCTAGTGGGAGACGTCGTTCGTGGAATAATAGGTCTCTCCTGTTTTCCTGTAACTAGGACAAAGATTGTTTATCTGTTTAAGGATTTCAGGTACCTAGATATTAGTGTTTATAACGGTCCTCGGGCTAGCCGATCACGTACTGCGGAAACGCGTCGGCATCTGGTAAACATCCTGCCCGGAGAATAGGATCTACGTGCGGCGAGCTACGGGATAGAAACCGTTGGAATGTTTACTGCCACGTGCCGCTACAAATCTTTCTTTTAAGGAGAGCTATAGGGTTACTTAATGCCTTTGTTAGATGGAGAGTTCGTCCCGTTGACCGCGGCCACGTTCGGCGACTAATTGTCGCCTTGAGCCCAAGCTCATTGTCACAAGACTTAAACAAATACAATTGGTTAGAATGACGGCAAATCGTTTAGTTACAACTGTAGATTTTAATTACAATGTTTCTATGGATCTTCCCGAGGTTTCAGAGGGAAGGCACCGGTGTCACCTTATCTCCGACAAGTATAATTTTATAACGTATTACGTTAGATAGAATAACGTAATAACGTATTACGTTATATAGTATAACGTTATACCGATTTACCTTATATAGAATAACGTTATAACGCATGACGTTCCGCAGAATAACGTTATAACGTATTACGTTCTATAGGATAACGTAATAACGTAATAACGTATTATGTTATATAGTATAAAGTTATAACGTATTACGTTATATGGTATAACGTTATAACGTATTACGTTATATGGTATAACGTTATACCGTATTACGTTATATAATATAACGTTATATCGTATTACATTATATAGAGAAATGTTATAACGCATGACGTTCCGCAGAATAACGTTATAACGTATTACGTTACATTGAATAACGTAATAACGTATTGCGTTAAGTAGTATAACATTATAACGTATTACGTTATATGGTATAACGTTATGACGTATTACGTTATAGAGTATATCGTTATAACGTATTACATTATATTGTGTAACGATATAACGTATTACGTTAGGTAGTGTAACACTATAACGTAGTACGTTATATGTTATAACGTTATAACGTATTACGTTAAGTAGTATAACATTATACCGTATGACGTTACATAGAATAACGTTATAACGCATGGCGTTACATAGAATAACGTTATAAAGTATTACGTTATATGGTATTACTTTATAACGTATTACGTTATAGAGTTTAACGTTATATTGTATATCGTTGTAACGTATTACGTATTATAGTGTAAAGGTATAACGTATTACATTATATAGTATAACGTTATATGGTATAACGTTATAACATATTACGTTTTATAGTGTAAAGTTATAACGTATTACGTTATATAGTATCACGTACTAGCGTATTACATTACATAGCGTGACGTTATAACGTATGACGTTACACAGAATAACGTTATAACGTATTACGTTATATAGTATAACGTTATATGGTATAACGTTATAACATATTATGTTTTATAGTGTAACGTTATAGCGTATTGCGTTATATAGTATAATTTTGTAACGTATAACGATGTATAGAATAACGCTTTAACGTTTTACGTTATATGGTATAACGTTATAACGTATTATGTTATATGGTATAATGTTATAACGTATTGCATTTTATAGAATAACGTTATAACGTATTACATTATATGGCATAACGTTATAACGTTTAACGTCTTGTAGAATAACGTTATAACGTTTTACGTCAAATGGGATAACGTTATAACGTATTACGTTTTAGAGAATATCGTTCTAACGTGTTACGTTATATAGTATAATGTTATACCGTATTTCATTATATAGTGTAACGTTATAACGTATGACGTTCCAAGGAATAACATTCTAACGTATTAGATTGTATAGTATAACGTTATAACGTATTACATTAGATAGTATAACTTTATAACGAATTACGTTAGGCAGTGTAGCATTATAACGTATTACGTTATATAGTATATCGTTATAACGTATTATGTTATATACTATAACGTTATATACTTAAACTTTATGACGTATTACGTTTTATAGTATAAAGTTACAACGTATTACGTTATATAGTATAACTTTATAACGTATTACGATATACAGTATAAAGTTATAACGTATTACGTTATATAGTATAACGTAATAACGTATTACGTTATATAGTATAACGTTATAATGTATTGCTTTATACAGTATAACGTTATAATGTATTACTTTATATAGTATAACGTTATAATGTATTATTTTATATAGTATAATTTTATAACGTATGACGTTACATAGAATAAGGTTATAACGTATGACGGTACACAGAATAACGTTATAACGTATTACGTTATATAGTATAACGTTATATGGTATAACGTTTTAACATATTATGCTTTGTAGTGTAACGTTATAACGTATTACGTTATATAGTATAACGTTATAACGTATTACAGTATATGGTATAACGTTATAGCGTATTGCGTTATATAGTATAATTTTATAAGGTATTACGTTGCATAGAATAACGCTTTAACGTTTTACGTTATATGGCATAACGTTATAACGTATTGGATTTCATAGAATAACGTTATAACGTATTACATTATATGGTATAACGTTATAACGTATTACGTTATATGGTATAATGTTATAACGTATTGCATATTATAGAATAACGTTATAACGTATTACGATATATGGTATAACGTTATAACGTATTACGTTTTATGGAATAACATTCTAACGTATTACGTTGTATAGTATAACTTTATAACGTATTACATTAGATAGTATAACTTTATAACGAATTACGTTAGGCAGTGTAGCATTATAACGTATTACGTTATATAGTATATCGTTATAACGTATTATGTTATATACTATAACGTTATATACTTAAACTTTATGACGTATTACGTTTTATAGTATAAAGTTACAACGTATTACGTTATATAGTATAACTTTATAACGTATTACGATATACAGTATAAAGTTATAACGTATTACGTTATATAGTATAACGTAATAACGTATTACGTTATATAGTATAACGTTATAATGTATTACTTTATATAGTATAACGTTATAATGTATTACTTTTTATAGTATAACGTTATAATGTATTATTTTATATAGTATAATTTTATAACGTATGACGTTACATAGAATAACGTTATAACGTATGACGTTACACAGAAAGCGTTATAACGTATTACGTTATATAGTATAACGTTATATGGTATAACGTTTTAACATATTATGCTTTATAGTGTAACGTTATAACGTATTACGTTTTATAGTATATCGTTATAACGTATTACGTTAGGTAGTATAACGTTATAACGTGTTACGTTATATAATATAATTTTATAACGTATTGCGTTTTACCGTATAACGTTATAACGTATTACGTTTTATAGAATAACGTTATAACGTATTACGTTAGGTAGTTTGGACGAAAAAGTTACATCCGGCGGCAGCGTTGCCGCACCGGAAACGATCTCTCTCACGCTGCTAAAATCGCAATTTGGCACCATTGGATGCTTCGCAGGACCTAATTAAAACTGGAGGGACCAAAGGTATATGCGTAATTCTGTATTTTTCTACGGAACTGAGTAACGTTTCTATCTCGAAATTTCGCATTATGTACACAGCTGCACCGCAACTTATTGCCGTATTCATCATTCCGAACGCATAACCGCGAAATAATGGCAAGAAAACTAGTATTCGGTCTCCACGTCGATTGTCCATTGATCCTGGGGCACTTCGATTAAGAACAAAATGCAATTGAATCGAATATTTATAATTTCAACTAGAATGATAAGAGTTAAGAAGCACAACAATAGAGAAAATATTATATAGTTGATTTGAATAAGGAATGGTTTGTTAATCATATAAAACGAATAATATCTATTTAAATTTGGCATAAATAAAAAATAAATTTCGAAATATATGTGTGGTCTGAGATCAACCGGATACATTGTGTATATTAATTTAATATATTTACCTTGGAGTTTGGATGACAAGTAACAAATTTCGATGAGACAACATTACTCTAAGGCTATTGAGGGTGCGCGCCAAGGATATGCAGACATCTGGGTGCCATCCTGTCCGTGGTGTGTGGCCTGGTCTCTGATGTGAATTGACGTTACACTCCCGAGGGAGCAGGAGGGTGGGGAGTGGAGAGTGGTAGAGGCGAGGAAGAAGAGACGGAAGAACAAAAATCAGAGGAAGACAGCCGTCGCCGTTGGAGGAGAGACAGCGAGGAAAGGGGCGAACGTGGCACCGCCGACGAGGGTACGCCAGCAGCAATCCCAGACCAGGACGACAGGCGCGGCGAAAGCGAGCGCCGCCGCAACAAGCAGAGGACCGTCGCAGGCACCGAGGCGGTCACGCTCCCTCGCGCACCGCGAACATCCGCGGTGACTCTGACGCTGAACGAGGGAGCAAGGATGTCGTACGCCGACGTCCTCGAGGCAGCCGGAGCGAAGGTCCCGCTCTCGGAGCTCGGCGTGGAGCAGGTGGGGATGAAGAAGGCGATGACGGGCGCCATCATCATCAGAGTCCCTGGAGACAGGGACAGGGAAAAGGCGACGCTGCTGGCGACGCTGCTGGCGACGCTGCTGGCGACGCTGCTGGCGACGCTGCTGGCGACGCTGCTGGCGACGCTGCTGGCGACGCGTCTGGCCGAGGCGCTATACCCAACTGCGGCGAGAGTCGCCACGCCTACCTGGATGGCGGAGCTTCGAGAGACCGGGATAGACATCTCGGTCAAGAAGGAGGAGCTGCGGAAAGCACTGGCCTCGGCGGCAGGATGCGGCTGCGCGGAGGTTCAGGTCGGCGAGAACGGCGGCAGAGGTGGCCTAGGGTCTGCCTGGATCAAGTGCCCGGTGGCAGGAGCCCGGAAAGTATCCCAGGCAGGGAAAATAGCCCTGGGCTGGTCAACCGCCAGGATTCGAGCCATCCCGAAGCGGCCCCTGCAGCGCTTCAGGTGCCTGGAGGTGGGGCACGTACGCGCAACATGCGTGTCCAACGAGGATCGAGGGCACCTGTGTTACAGTTGCGGCGGAAGCGGACACCGCGCCAGAGGCTGTCCCGCCTCTGCTCCCAAGTGCTCCCTGTGCGAGTCGCTCGGGACGCCCGCCAATAACAGGATGGGCGGTGCGGAATGCCCCCTCCCCCCGAGAGTCAAGAGGAGGAGACCAATCCGCGAGCCAGCAGCTGCGGAAAGGACACCAGGGAGAACCGCCAAAGCAGCAGCGGCAGATGGTCGGGAGGAGGCCATAGAGGTGACCGAGTAGTTCAAGCGCCTCCTCCAATGCAATCTCTGTAGGTCGAGAAGGGCGCAAGATCTGCTCTTCCAGACTATACGGGAGTGGAGTAATGGTGGTAGCGGTATACGACTCCCCCAACATCGACCTGGCTGCGTACAGGGACTTCCTGGAACGGGTCGGCGAGTGCGTCGGAAGATGCCTCCCCCGCAAGGTACTCGTCCTCTGGAACTTCAATGCCCACTCGATGCAATGGGGAAATCCCAGGACCAACTCTCGGGGACGGACGCTTACCGATTGGGCAGCGGGTCGCGGGCTCCTGCTGGCAAACAGGGGCTCGGCGAGCACCTGCGTGGCGTGGAGAGGATTGTATTCGCCGTAGAGTTTATACTAGCGGGTAAGAATTGTTATTGAGTATTACTGGATGTGATGTAGCACTCGCATTGCGCGACAACGTGAGATACAAGAAATACGCGATTTTCTTTAATATCGAGACGCGCACGTGGATAGATTTGACGCCATTATTGTAATGGTAGTGGCAGGACGTACGCGTGGTGCCGAACGATGCGCAGGCGAGGTGGTTTGTCGCGTCGATGTGTGGCGTCGCCACCTTACGGGCAGCACACTAGGGTATGTACGGCCGGCTCGACTTAAGTTCCTATTATGAAGAAATAAAGTCGGGTCGACCAGAGTTCTAGTTATATATCGTTTATTTTATTTATTTTATTTATTTTATTTATTTTGCCACTCGAGCCAAACTTCCTTGGTGAATAAATAAGAATAAATGAGTATGAAGGGTGCTGCGTACGTGGAGGCTTTATTTGAGTTACGCGGCGTCGTGTGGGTTGGGGAATGCAGGTATATGCGTTTCTTATATATATTATTTATTTACTTTACTCGTTTATTTATTTAACTATTGGTTGATTATTTATTATTTATTTGTTTTGATATTATTTATTTATTTACTTATTTATTATTAATATTTATTATTAGTTATGTTGGTTTATTTATTATTTAGTTATTATTCATTTATTTATTTATTTAGTTAGCTGATTGTTTATTTATTTATTACTATATTATCTATTTATACATGCGGTGATCTGCGTATGTATCATCAGGCCTCTTATTGAAGCGCAGGCGTTAGCTTGATATATTTAGTTTATTTTAGCGTTATATAAATTTAGCTTGATAGATTTAGTTTATTGTAGCTGTGTAGAAATTTCTAAGATAATATTTAATTATGAGGATATTACTATGTGTTGCTCCTAGATACTTATTTATTTATTTATTCGTTATATATGTCTTATTTCTATTATACTGGCTCTTTGTTGACGACTTGGCGAGTTCTTTCGGTTATGATTGGATACATTCGAACGGTTTTGGCTAGGAGGTGGAACCCCAGGCACCCCCTTGTACAGTAGCAGCGACTGGGGCAAAGGCGAACAGCAAGAGGTTGGCGGTTAGTATTGAAATCCCGAGGATAGTGTCGGACATCAGAATAAGACACAACGTCACCATATCGGTTGCACCGAGGATTAGGGGGGACGAGGAAGGTGATCCCTTTAAGCCTAGTAGGAAAATTCAGAGGAGTCCCACGATTGGTGGTAGGCCCGATATTGAAGTAGCGGAAGAATTGGTGGTGTACCGAAACTGGATTGAAATTAGCTCAAGACAAGACGGAGGTGATTCTACTTACCGGAAATCGTATCACAAGGTCAAGGACGTCAATATGGGCAAGTACCTGTTGATGACTAAATAGAAGGTTAGGTATCTTGGGGTGCAATAGGACAATAATAGAAAATTCTCATTACATCTAGGAAAGGTGTGTGTCATGGTTGATACCCTAATAGGAACGATTAGGACATCGTTGCCGAACGTCAATGGGCCCATCGACTCAGTTAGGAAACTATTACGGAGTGCGGGAGTCGGTGGTGCTTTATGCCACACCGATATGTGTCAAAGCCCTAGCAATACGGAAAAACAATAACATTCCGAAGATGTCGATAGTGATCGAATAAAAGATGAAGGGAAGAGTAGCTCTACTGCAGAGAGGATAATTGGACCAGAAAGCTGATTGACGACGCCTGCATTTTTAATAGAGAACGATTAGGAAAGAGACACACCCAAGATGCTGGGATTGTGATGTCGAAGGTGAAGATGCAGAGCATGCGTTGTTCAATTGCCCCAGATGGGACAATGGAAGTACGTTGTTGGATAATTACGTAGGCGAAATACTGGCAACCAATAACGTAATCGACGTGGTCGTCAATAGCGAGGAGAACTGGGCTAGATTCCAAGGGCTTTGCCGAAAGAAAATGATAGCTCAATCAGGTAGACAAGATAAGGAGAGGAACATGGAGAGAAGAAGGAGAGGATTAACTAGAAGAAGATCATAATAAGATGAGAGGTACACTCAGTAAGAAGACCAACCCTGAAGTAATGCCGAGAGGTGGTTCCAGGGTTGGTTCTTGTACCGATAGAGGAGAGAGACAGAGGAGGGGTTTTTTGGTGGGTAGAGGTGCTATCATCTTGCCAAGTCCCGCATAATCCAGGCGCGCGCTAACGTACCTAGTTATGCGTAACTGCATTCTCCTCTCCTCTCAAAACAAAAAAATGTGCAAAATAGGAATGAGTATGGATATGAATTTTTAAATTACTATCTGTCAATAAATATCCACAATTAGTAAATTTAGGTTTAAGATTATATTATATTTGGGTTAATATACAAATGCGAATGATCTTTTACTATGAAATGCATAAAATAAAAGTAGATATCAATTGGTGCCACCAGATGACTTGTTATTTTGCGTGTTAAGTAAATATACCACAAAATTTCAGTTGATATAATAACCGTCACTTGTTGATAAAATATCGTTGATGTTTGGATAAGGTATGTATTTCTGTTTGTTTTAAAATAAAAACAACAGGTTGTAATAGACGTACGATTATAAATTGTAACGTATCGCTATTAAAAATCATTTTTGTTCTTCTGGAAGATTAGGGAAGAATACTATTCTTTGTTTGTATTCAAGTAAGGACAACGAGAGAGTGAGTGAAGCGTAAAGCATTAGAAAGCGTAGGCGAGAATTTATCTTCAGTAACATTAGTGATGTATGCCTGAAAAAGGCAAACGCGTGTAGAATCTGTGGTTTCAGTTTAATGTTTATACCGATGCAGTTATCTCTTCCTGGCAGACGAATAGTGTTTTTCTAACGCCATATTACGTTTCACCTTCTCTGAGTAGAAATTCGTGATACTCGCAAGTTTAATATTTCAAGTCCTGGCATAATCATTCATTGATTCGGTGTAATTAATACTTGGTTGGGTACATGTCGAAATTTGTTTGATTCATTAAGAATGAAAGTAGCGAAAAAATGATTTTGACGGGAACTCTGTTCTTCTATACGAAAAAATGTCAATAAAGAGATATTTTAGTTTCCACTGAAATGAACAAATTATTGAAGGTTTTGAGGATTTCGAATTTTGCAGGAAAACAAGTAGTGCGCAGTTTTTCATGACAAGCGATTTACTCAGTAATTGGAAATAACCAATAGCATTTTTTGTTTAAAAAGAATGGAATTGAAACTAATCAATTATATTATCAAATATATTAGATGCTATTTTAGTACACAGTACTGACTTAGAAGTTGTTGCTAGAAATGCGAAAAAGGTTTACATTTCATGACATCGACATTGGAAAAGGTGGAAAATGTCTCAATTCGACATGTATATTTATCTTTTTGTTATGTTTACCGATTTTTCGGAAACGGCTTGATCAATCGGAATGACACTTTTTGCTCCTTGTAAGACATAATTTTCCGTTGGTTCAGATATAAAATATTTTTCCATTTCTTTTTTGTAAACTATTTTTTTTTACAAAAATCCAATTTTTATGTATACAAATTCATCAGTTATTCTGGATTGGATCGAGCTATCGAGATGAAACCTTTTGCATCTTTTAAGAGTAGTCCATTGACTGGTCCCGTTTGCAAAATGTCTCCTTTTTGTTCATTGTTAAGTATTATTATTGCAAAGAATTCGTTATTTATCAATTTCATTTACGTCTGCTCAGTGATTATTCTGCAACTGTTGGTCTGATAACGAGATGATTCTAAAACAACAGCCTGAGCAATTAGTTTGAAATCGTGTTTTTCAACTTAGTCTTCAATTCGTGTTTCCATTGCGCGAAACATTGGCTGGTTGTTATTGTTGCTGTCGTATAAGAGAAATTTCTTGACATATCTGCGTACATCGTATTTTGTCCCTAATATTTCAGAGGTGTACAGCTAAAATAAAATTGTCTTTCACTTGCTTATATTAATTTCTACTGTCCATAAATAGCCATGCATTTTGTCGAATATTTGTTGTAGATGGCTTTCGGATTTTAAAGCTTTATTGTCTCTCGCGCATATTAGTAGGTCATTCGCGAATATTATCGCTTCTTTATTTTTATCGCTATTTGCGCTACAATTTACATCGCTATAAATTAAATAAAATGGGGGAGTTCACGGCTTCTTGTTATGGGTCGTCTTTGATTTTAGATACTTTGTTTAAACTGTTCTGGCTGTTACGTAAAATTGTTTGTTACGTAACATGTTCTAAATTATGACTATTATTTGGTGTAATCTATCTAAGTACTATCCATAGCGCTGCTTGACTTCCGTAAATGGACGAGAACGAGTGTTATTTATATTTCTATATGTCGGAGATGAAAGGACACCGGAACCTTCCCTTTGGAACTTTGGGAAGATCCCTTAACACTGTAACCTAGATTCTACCATAGCCGTAATTAAGCAATTATCGTCATTCAATCCGATTGTATTTTCTCGAGATATGTGACAATGAGCTTCGGCTCGAGGCGACAACCAGTCGCCGAACGTAGCCGCGGTCAAGGAATCAACGTTTTGTCTAACAAAGGTATGGAGTAATCGTGTAGCTCTCGTCAAAAAGTGTTGAAGTGGTCATTACTTCCAGGAAAACTCTACATCTGGTCTTTTTAGTTTTCTCAAGTACTGAAACCATCGAGAGCGTATAGACAAAAGACAGCGACGAAGGCAGACCTTAAACAGTAGACAGGCGACGTTGGCTTCGGGGTTTTCAGTTATAGGGTAACACTGCTAGCGTGCGGATTTGGACCAGTTCAAATTGTATTCTTACTTATAATTACACTTCTGTATGAAAATATATTATCTACCTTACAATTTATCCACGACTTTCTCTGTTTATACATCAAATAACCTCAACAAAAAAAATAGTTGTAGTGGCACTCGACAGTAAACATTCCAACCGTTGCTGTTCGTAGATCACGACATGCAGATCCTCTTCATCTCCACAGTACATGTTCAGCTAGCCTGAGGACCCGTTATAAATCTCAAGATATAGTTAACTAAGGTCCTTCAAACAGACAAACAGTTTTTGTCCCAACTACGAAAAGATAGGGGAAATCTATGTTTCTCACGAACGACGTTTCCTGCTAGCAACTTTCTCTCAACGTCACTTTCCCTCACTTTCCGGACGAAGGCATCTCTCCGCGAATCCGATGATCTCATGTTCTGCGACACACCCCATCATAGTTTTCCTCTGCAGCATCATCACGACGGAAAGTTATTCTCTCGTGAGGTCACATCAGCGAGTTACATAGCGTCTTTACGCTCGGTGAATATTCTACTTTTTAACAAATAGTTATTTTAGTAATACTTGTACCGTAGACAAGCAAGTTGAGTAGAACTTGGACTTTGAAAGAAAAAGGGCATTTTGTTATCCCGCTGACCGCGGATTCGTTATTGAACCTAGGATCATTGTCACTGGCTTCTCGAGTATCTAATTACCACGGTTACTTGTCAAATGCTGTAATAATCCTATTTGCAGTAGTAAATATTGCATAACAATAATGTCTAATCCAAATGAAGATTCGTTTCACGCCCCTAACCCTAGTCATAATGTGAACCCGACATATATATAACATTTATTGCCCGAGAAAATACATATTACACGTATATATTCTTAATAAAGAAAGAATTTCAGTTGGAATGTGGTTTTGGCAAAAGTACCGTTACGCGACGGTATGACGTAGCCATACAATATTTTGTGTCGGATTTATATTTTTAACATTTCAGTTAATGATTGAATTTAAGTCGCTACAAAAGTGACACTTTTCTACAATATTGTTATTCCTTTCTTCAGGAGAAGAATGCGAGAACGAGTGTACTCAATGTGGTATGAGCGTTTGCTGAAGTAACTAGTTTTGTTATTCGATATTACTGTACTAAAAATATCTAAAACCTATAAATGGTATATAATGGTTAAATATGTATTGAGGATGATCTCAGACACTTACATTTGAACCAATTTGGCTTTTCTGTTTAAATCAAATCGGGCAACCGTACATCTGGATCAGCTTTATTAGAAGTTTGCAGCAGAATATTTTTACTTTATTATTTAGTTGTTTGCAGTAGATTCGTGTGTTTGTTCGATTTGAAATCCGAATGTATATCTAAATAGCAAACGACTTTTTTGTGAGGGATGGATATGTTGCTATTGTATCGTAGATATCGTGTAGGCGGAATTGCTTTTTGCATCTGATATTTTGGAAATGTACGGCCCGAACAGAATTGTTTTGAATTCGCTTATATTAATTTGTGATTTCCAAATTATTTTTATTACGTGGTGTGGAAGCTCTCTTTTTCGAGCTTAAGGAAAGAAATCCAGCCAGAATGTGTTGAATGCCCTCTCTAAATCTATGAACACCGCTTCGACGCAATCACTCTCGTCTCTTGCCCAAGAGATATATGATGAATTTTGTAATTGCATGTATCGTTGAATGTTTAAATTTGAAGCCAAATTGGGTGCCCGGAATTAGGTTATTTTCAATGTATATAGTGTTATTTATCATAGATTCGGATACTTTATAAATGTTGAGTAAGAGTCTAATTCATCGGTATAGCTGACAGAATCACTGTTGCTTTTCCTTCTTTTTTTAATGCTACTGCCTTTCTTGTTTTCCAGAATGGAGAAATGGTTGACATTTAAGCAATTGTTAAATATTATGCTGCAGGAGTAGATGTGTGAAAGGTGCGTAAATATAGTAGGTGGGTTCTTTTAAATCAATGTTACCAAATTCGATAATTTTTTTTTATTGTTCATTTTTGAAGGTTAGATCTAACTTATTTTAATTTGTGGAAATGTCAGATAGAATTAAATCTGGATTGTCAACTTAGTATGCGTTGCGTCAGTTTGTTCGTTGTTTGTGCGATTATGCTGGTTACTTGATATATTCTTATATGGCTATTGTGTGTGTGGACTGTTTCAATGCGTGCTCTTAGTATAGACGATTAGTTTATGACTTCCCAAATTAGCCTTTTTAGGCCCTTTATTTGGAGATACTCAAGGTTTCGTCTATGTAACGCGGCGCGTGCCCATGCGGCCCAGCAGTCACGTACCCCCAAGTAGATTCTGACCGTTTTTCCCATTCGGTATATGCTGAATATTTCAGTTGGAATTCAGTCGTCTTTGCCAATATCCTAAGCTTTCTCCTTATACTTTATAACCATCCAGACAATAAATGTTATTTCTCTATGTTAGTATGTTTAGTATCTCATGGTTTTCGATAATGATTATCTTATTATCTTCGTCGAATTGTGTGACGGTACATGTCGGCTTTCATGAGTTCCTATTTGTATCCGTTCTGGTTGTGTCAGAGTATATCACTTATGTTGTGGTTTTTGGGCGGAAGACGCAGTTAATCGATGGTGAAAGTTCTTTGGGTTTTTATTTGGATATGTTTTCCA